>NC_092454.1:34081846-34383790 GCF_036169615.1 Heliangelus exortis
CCTGTTTCAAACTTAGTGGGATTTATGAAAATATTAATTATTTTCTATTTGGATAGTGTCACAAAGCTATCATGTGTAAGCTTTGCATTCGTCAAAATTCTTACTTGGTATATGTGAAAATAATGGCCTCAACCCTTGCTTTCATCACTTTCTTCATGTCAAAATCCCAAGCGAAATCCCTTCGGATATGTGTTTGGCTGCAATGAATACTTTCTTTTATTTTTATGGATTCTGTCCTTCTTAAATTTAAGAGCATTATAACACAGTCAAAACCAAACACAACTGGAAAGAAAAAAAATTCTGAAAAAAAAATTTACAACACTGTCCTGCATTCCCTTCAGTGTTACCTTGCATGCCATGAAACGAGTCTTACTCTCAAAAGGTAAACTGGGAAACTCAGTGGAGTCCTTATAGATTAACAGTCACAAAGAGAAGCTGCTGAAGAAAGCAGTTAAGAAACCCACAGCACCTCCTAATTTAAGAGGGGTGAGGAGAGGAATCAGGGAAACAGACTTGACATAAACAATAGAAAATGTGAGGTCTGCTGTTTAGCTCACTGCCATGATTCTTTGCTTACTCCTGTCTGTATGTTGTTAGTTTATAATTGTTTATGTACCACCCTCTATTAAAATAAACAGGCCCTCAGCGATTAACATACCCCAACCAGCACTTCAGAACTATTTGATGTCATGTTCTTTTCACACCTTCATAAATATGAACAAAGATCTCTACACAGGAGCTACTGGAATAATTATCTTTCATAGTGTGTGACACAGGCACCAAAATGCCAGTTGTTGTGGAAATTGGGGAAAATGGTAAATTGCATCGAAATGAGAGCTATTCTAGCTAAGTATCCAAATAACATCAGTAAGAAAAATCTCTTCTCAAGACTATTTTTAAAGGCGTTTTTGCCCATGTTTAACCCATAATTAATAGAAAGCTAGTTACAGTAGGTATGAGAAAGTGGTTCAAGAACCTGCATTATCCCTGCTGCTTCACAAAATGTACTGTCCTTTCACACATAGATGTTGTTGAAATCCCTAGTTAAGGACAGCAGTGATGACTCCTGCTCCAGTACAGCATTTTTAGTTGAAACCCAGCTCTTCAGGAGTCTGATATGACTTTCCCAAATCAGTGACAGGCTTGTCACTGAAACAAGCATTCTTACAGAAAAGACGTACATCTTGTCTCAGAAATAACTCAGTAAAATGGACAGGTTGTGAGTTTGAATGAAAAGACAGTACATACATAGAAAATGTGCTATACGCTGCAGCTTTCCACCTAGTAAATCATATCTGCAGGTATACAGCAGAGGAGGATCAATCACACCATGAAGTTGATTGTCTCCAGTGAGAAGCACAAGACTGAACTGCTGATGGGCTTGACAAGGGACATAAGGTAGAGATTAAGTGTGGGCAGGGTGCAATATGAACTCTGAAAAAAAAAGAAGATGACTAAACCACTCCAGTTCAAAAGAAAGGGCATCTCCAGACCTCAATTGATTGGTAGTGCTAATCAAATTTTCTCCTGTTTTCTCACAAAGGCATTTTAGGTCCTGTTAATTTAGATTTCTTCATCCTAAACAGTCAGTTACAGCTGCTCGGGAACAAGCTAAGCATCTGCCTTTAAATATTTTATACAACATCTTAATTAAATGCCTACTAAATTTAATGCCTACTGCAGCAAGACTTTGTCCATATGCAAACCAATGTTCTAGCCACTTGCTTCTGCACAGGGATGGTTTTTTCTGTTCCACTAGGCAAGCATATTTGGGGTATGCTTAGGAAAAAAGACAGAAACTTTTGCTAGCTTATTTATCACTACTTCTTAGTGACTCAAGTTTATTTCAATGCCACATATTGCACAGCTATCAGCCTGTTGGAAATATTTGTGCACCCCATTTTGATTAGTTATCCTATAACTCCCAAAGCTGTGATCTCTTATGGAAGTTTGTAGATGTAGTTCTCTCACCTTCCCCAGCTATACGGCATGACAGTGCAGGCCAGAACACAAGCTCTGGCACAGACCTTGGAGATGGATGTGGAAAGGTTACACAGTTTTGCAATAAATTGATTATGATCAAGCAGCACCAGTTAAAGCAACAACTCTCCTGGCCAAAGAAATAAACGAGGAAAAGAAAAACAAAAAACTCAAGTCTTCATTTTTCTGATGTCCTGTTACATCAAAGCACAAGTTGCAACAAGCTGAGAAAGTGTAATGTGCTTCAACGTCTTTTACAGTTGCTATGGTAGAGTTTCTTATGGAAAATTCCTTGTTCTGCGTGATGTTTTTTCCTGCCTCATTTGGGATGGCAGAACCGTTCCTTGTGTCACCTGAGAAACCGGGCTGTCAGTTTCCACCTATTGGTGAGAAAGAAACTCATCATCAGCAGAACTCAATGGAAAATTCCTTGGGTAGAAGTTTCTGCTCTGGAGGCTAACATGACACCAAGGAGGAAGGATGGATGGGTCAGGAACTGAGGGGGCCATGCAGGAGATCTGGCTTGCACCTCAGGGTCAGCCACAGATATCCTGTGTGAGTAGGGGCAAGGGATTTAATCCCTGGGGTTAATCCTGTTTGTACAGGCAGGACAACGAAGCATCCTCCCCCCATTTTTCACTCTGTGCATGAAGCCCCAGGTCTATAACCTACCCACCGGCCAATCAACTAGCTTCAGGTTACAGAAGTGGGGCTATAGCCCAAAAGCTCTTCAGGCAGGGGTTAGTTGCAGCTGTGGAGTCTCACAGTGCTTTTCACAGAGAGGTCTTGTTTGGACCTTGTGGCTCTAAAATAATGCATACATATGTAAGAAAAAATTGCTTTGTGCTCTGTTCTTAAGTGAAAGTATCAACATAGGCAAGGAGGGAAAACTCCAGCTTTACTGTACAGCCAAGCAGGAGAAAACATTTGGCTTTTAAGGAAGATCTGCAATCTATTTTCTGAATAGATAGTACCACAACATTTCCAGAAATAAGGTATAAAAAATGGTATTATAGCATTGCACTGGTGATACAAAGCTATCAGAGAAAATGCCTTTGCACTAGGGGAATTTCTTTATGGATTAGTTGGAAGTAATCCAAATTTAATGTGACATTTTTCCTGCTGGAATGTTTTTCTTTCCAATCAAAAATTAATTAGATTCCGCTACTTTTGATTTATGACAAAACGAAAGAATGGTTAAAAAAAAGCTGTTACTGTTTTAATGCAGCTGGATACCTGCAATACTCCAGAATGCCAAAATGCTCATGGGCTCCCTATGGTGATGAGAAGAGCTTTTGACCTCTCTGAGGAAATGGAATTTGAAAATAATAAATGCATAAGTGCTTGAATAAGGACTCCTTTAGTAATGTCTGTCATGAGAATGAAGAGCATCCAAGATGAGACAATGCAACTGCACTCCTGTTGGTGCCAGTATTTAAAGCTCCATTGACTTCAGTGGAGTTTCACCCTCTAATCCAAGAACTAATTGGATCCAAGAATTGTTGGCTATCATTTGTAGTTAAATACAACCACCTTTGTCTTTTTAGAGTCCCTCCCCTTCCCAGATATGTTCAACAAGAATATTAGTGGGAACAGGTGTAGAAAGGAAAGACAATGTGCCAATTACTAATTGAACACAGGTCGAGACATTCAAACTTGGTATTCCAACAGCACTGACTTCTGCGTAATGTCAGTAGAAAAATCTGACTGAAGAGTATTAATGGTGTAAAATAAAATTTCAAAGATTCAGCAGCAGGAAAATGTTGCTTTTTAGTTACCCTTTTTCTAAAACAAAGAATCAAATTCAATGTTCCAAAGTGGAAAAAAGGTTTTTTTATTTTCCACAAAACAATAAAAGATAATTTTATCGATAACTCCAGAATGTTTTCCCATAATTTTAAATGCCAGATTATTTCAACTTTACTAAAGATGCACATTTTTTCATTTCAACATTCCAATTTGAAATTTGAGACAGAATTTAATCAAGTGCTCTCTGATTTTACTCACATTCTGATTTTAAAGCAGAAATAATTTTGAAATGCTGAAATTTCCCATAGGAGAAAAACGATTTTTTAAGATCTTTATTTTGTGCATTTAAAATCTCAGCTATTACCCAGGAATTTTGGAGGCAGAGGAGTTGAACTGCTGATGGAATAATACAGTAAAGGCTGCCTTATTCTGGTTGTAAAAAATGCTAAAGATAGCAGGGCCTTCCTCTCTCACTTTGCATTATGTTAAGAACCGTTCTTTCAAGGCTATCACCAGGTGAAGAAGGGGATGCCAGTCTTCTGCAGAAGCCTATGCAGAATGCCTAAACATCAGCACACTGCTCCACTGATCGTTATCCTCATTTTGATCCTGAGGATGCCAAATCTGACTCCAAAGAAACTTGTTCAGTAAAAATCACATGCAAGTGCAAAGGATGCAAAGAAGTTAAAACTCAGTTTTAAGAATGGCAAAGTTTTAAGCAATTTCTTATTAAGTTATAATAGTTTTAATGAGAACCCAGGATTTTAATACAACTGACTTCAGACAAAATTTATGTTGTGACCTGAATGCTGTGAGTTAAAAGTAGCTGCCCAGAAAATCTTGCAGGTTGAAAAAAATTGTAATAATCAAATGAGAATTCTGTAATTTAATTCTTATGCTACTGGAAATACTCAACAATGTACTAGTCCTTTGGAAGAACAAAAGTTTTCTATTCAGCAGTATTTTTGTTCTAGAACCATTTTGACTACAATGAGCCATCCCCTCTTCAGTAAGGTTGGTGCTGTTATATTAATATTCCTAATAGAAAGAAAATCCACAGAATGGGTCCTCTGCTTTTTAGTAACCACTGCATATCATGTAATCTCTTAAATATCCTGTCCATTTGATAATCATAAGCACTGCTGTTACATCTCCTTTATCCCAGCACCCTAATAAAATTTCTCCTCACACGTGCAGCAGCACAAGCAGAAGCTGTGGTCTGGAGATGTGGGGCATAAACAGGTACAGAAATAAGTGGAGAACCAGAGGAGCTTTTTGTGCTTCAGCTGCTTTGTACCCTACACATCCCTAAAATACAAGAATGTTTTTAATTCAAAAAAACACTCAAAAGCACTTCCCCTTAGACATAAAGAGAAACAATAAACATCAGTTTAAAAGCAAAGTTTAAAAAGAGTTGAAGCCACAAAGCAAGGCCATGTCATGCCAACCTCCAGTTCTCTTCACTGGGTCTCAAGGAGTGTGGATAAAATTCCCCTCCCAACCCAAATTGGATATTCAATTAGTTGGGTGTCAGGGTAAAATGAATGGGACAGCTCAGTGACCATATAAGCCTAGTGGAAAGCAATTAAAAAGATCCTTAATCAAACACTGTTGCTTTTAACAAATCAGTTAATGTATTAAAAGCAAAATTTACTTGCCCAGATCCTTTTGCTCTCTGAATCCAAATTCTGAAGTTAAGCTGTGAGGGAGGGCAAAACCTAGGTAGTGACTTTAATTGCTTGAACTTTGGAGCAGTACAGCTGCAAAATATCGCCTTAAATGGATTAAAGGACCAACAGGTCTACCTTACTGTCTTTGATTTCCTTTTTCCTCTGTTGGCCTCTCCTTCCTTCTCTTTGTCTGAGAGAGGGAGGTTTGTAGGATCACTGCCTCACAGGGTCCTCTTCTTACAGGAGGCCTCTCTGGCTATTGCCAGACTTTTGTGTTTTCCCTGAAGTGTCCCTATTGTCTGAGCATGATCTATCTGCTTCATCTTTGTGGTGTTTGGTTTTGTCTCCTCTAATGAGTTTTATTAGTAATTTTGTCTCTGAGTTTTTATTTATAGTGCTATGTGTAGAACAGTGTCACTTTCAACAGCATGTGTGCTGGCTTAAACAATACCTAGATGTAAGACTGTTTTTTCCATGTTTGCAACATACTAGGTAATTCCTGTAGCAAAGCCTGAGGTTATTCAGTGAATTATGGCCATACAGAGCAGAGCAGATGCCTGTTAAAGGTAAAAAGCAAAATGTTGGAGAGTATGCACTGACTTTATGAGAGAACCCCAACCTCAGAGACTGAATATATTCAGATACTTCATATTTTTGCACTCATGGGTACAGTGTGCATTTCATAAATCTTTACACAATTTTTCCCTGATGCTTTGCTCCACCACTTTTCATTGTGCTGAAGAAGAGGGGAGGTTTGTCTCCTGTGAATCAAAACATCACCTTCTGTGCTTTGACTAAGTATTAAATGCCCAAAAGTGAGGTTTTATTTCATTCTACAGCTTGCACAATTTAACACACAAGATTCTCAGTAACCGAAGTGCCTTAGGATGCAGAAATGGTTACCTCGCATAGTACTAAATGGCTCCTTAGTTTACTTAAAAGCAACAACCCAAAAGCTAATTACAAATGCACTCTTATCAGTGACAACAAGATTTGTCACAGGTAAGGCTAGATAACGCTTGTTTCATCACAGAATATGAGATACACAGAAAACAGCCTTTTCTGGTTTTGGCTTGCATATCTTCAAGTAGATTTTGACATATGGCTCCCTTAGCCTGATCACCCAGAGAGTTAGCATGCTGTGCAATACTTCAAGTTCAGTGCTGCCACATTCTCTAAGGATCTGCCAGCAGAAAGCAGCACAGGAATGATGGGCAGCTTGTGAGCACAGGGAGTTTATACCTGAGCCTGCAAATTAGTATTTCTTTCTTTTATTATAAGAAGGACAACAAGGAAAGATTTAAACTCAGGATGGCTATCTTTCTTTACACTGCATTTCCATTTAAATAATGTCCCTTTTGTTTCTTAGTAATCAAAACTCATGGCATTGACATATGTCTCTGCTGAAGCTTTGTTCTTAGCAGTTCCATGAATTCTGCTTGTCTTTCTGAGGGATATACCTAAAACCTCCCTCTGTAAGAGGAGAGAAATTCAGGGGACTATTACGACAACTTTTTCTGCAGTCTGCTGCTGTATTTCTTCTATCACAGGGCAGACACTTGTCTCTCAGCCATTTAGGTATCTAACAGCACAGCCTTGGACTGCAGCTGTAGAAGAATCAAAGTTTCAGTAAGACAGCTCTTGAGATGATTTAGCTAACAAATACAGTGGATTTTAACTTGTATACTTATTCGCAGTATACCCACAGAGAAAGGTCAGAGAAAGCATAACAAGATATTTCTTAAAAGATTTTATGGACATTTGAATGGGATGAATAGCCTAGTGAGGCCAAGAATTCACTGTGGGTGGGCACAGCTTTTTATATACAATGAAAAATAAATTCTGCACATTCAGGCAGCGAGTCCATCCCAAGACTAGACCAAAACAAACACAATTCAAAAATTTCTCAGTACGCTTTCTCTCCATTATTAAGAAAAGCATACGATGCTTTTCTCTGCTTTTTCCATAGAAACTGCTCTACATGTTTTTGCATACATATTCTGTCAACAATCACAAGCTGCAAAGTTAATGTGGCAAAGCTGTGGGAGCAATAACCACCTGTGTATTTTGTTCTATCTTGAAACCATCCTATCCTGCAGTCAAGAAAATTTACCAGTCCAAGATAAACTATTTCCAGTTTATTTAATGTTTCCATTTACCATTGTCCCGTTCCAGATGTTGAGGCCAAGTTCAAAACATACAGAGATACACAGGCTGAAAATACTCACATTGATTAAAATGTGAAATCAATTATGAATTGGACCTCTAGGGGAAAGCCATTACTGTAAACAGAAGTGGAAAATCCTCTCTTCTTCCTCATTTGTTGAAGACAGACTTTATTTTGCACTGTCTTTATTCCCTAGTGCAATACAATTTCAGGGCTCTCTAAAATGTTGCCATTAAAAGAGGCAAAAATTTGTAACCTTGTAGTGCAATACAGCATTGCACTACATAAATGAAGTGAAATACATTTCACACATTTCATAAATGTGTGAAACCAATTCCAGAAAGGAAATGTGCTGCACCAGAATGCATAGTGCAAAGCCTTCAAGAACTTGGGAAATAGTCACTTTCTGGTAAAATAAGGTTTGCTGCAAAGAGCTGAATTCAGATGAACTATCAGAAGGATTTACTGCATTTGCCCGGAGAGCAAAAGGACTTGTGCAAAGCATTTACTGTCCCACATGACATTCCTATCTCTAAAATGGAACAAAATTGATTTGATGGATTGATCACTCATATGGATAGGAGGTGGCTAGATACTCATGTCCAAAGAGTTGTGATCAGTGGCTCAGTGTCCAACTGGAGATGTGTGATGAGTGACGTTCCTCAAGGGTCAGTACTCAGACCAGTGCTGTTTAACATCTGTATCAGTGACATGGACAGTGGAATCAAATGCACCCTTGTTAGGTTTGCTGATGACACCAAACTGTGTGGTGAAGTCAACACTCTAGAGAGAAGGGATGTCATCCAGAGGGACCCTGACAGGCTTGAGAAGTGGGCTTGTTCAAACTGCATGAAGTTCAACAAGACCAAGTGCAAGGTTCTGCACCTGGGTCAAGGCAATCCCATGTGCATGAATGTAGGTTGGAAGGAGAAGGGACTGAGGGCAGCCCTGAGGAAAAGGACTTGGGGGGTTGGTGCCCCAGAAGCTTAACTTGTGCTGTAAATGTGTGATGGCAGCCCAGAAAGCAAATCATGTCCTGGGCTGCATCAAAAGAAGCATATACAGCTGGTCAAGGGAGGTTACTCTCCCCCTATACTATTTTCTGGTTAGACCCCACATGGAATACTGTGTCCAGTTCTGGAGCCCCAACATAAGAAGGCCATATTGCTTCCTGAGTGTGTCCAGAGGAGAGACACCAAGATGATCAGAGGGCTGGAGGATCTCCCCTATGAAGACAGGCTGAGGAAGTTGGGGTTGTTCAGCCTGGAGAAAAGGAGGCTCCAAGGTGACCTTATAGCAATTTTCCAACATCTGAAGAAGGGCTACAAGAAAGCTGGGGTAGTTCTTTTTACATGGGTGTGTAGCAAGGGGACATGGGGCAATGGTTTAAAACTTGAAGAGGGGAGGTTTAGGTTAGACATTAGGAAAAAAATTCTTAACTGTGAGGGTGGTGAGACACTGGAACAGGTTGCACAGGGAAGCTGTGGCTTCCCCCACCCTGGAGCAGTTTAAGGCTGCATTGAACGAGACCTGGAGCAACCTAATCTAGTGGAAGATGTCCCTGCTCATGCAGGGGAACTAGATGATCTTTAGTGTTCCTTCCAACCCAAACCATTCTATGATGTTATGAAAAGGTTTGTGCCTCTCAAAAAGCAAAAGCTGAGTCAAAAAGGAAATACATTCTCCAAGAAGGACTGTTTGAACTTGATGCTTTAGTCTGTGCTCTTATACCACATCTTCAGGATGAGAACTGTGACTTACTGTGTCTGAAACCAAACCTCACAGAAAATATGCACTTGATGTCCCTCAGGATTAGGCACAAGACTGAAAAGGACCCTTCCCAGAAGTTTGAATTGAGTAGAGAGCTTTGGGGCTTCATGTCTAATGCCTGCTGGGGACAGCTGTGGCAGCTGAAGAGGTCCAGCCTCCTCAGTGGTAGCCAGAGATCTGATGGGACTTGAAGTCAAGGGCAGTTTACACATGTAGTCAGCTATGGGCTGCAGGAGCTGAGGGACAGCAAACTTGCCTCTGCCCTCCCCCTGCTACAGAGAGATGGGTTGCAGTCCCTTCTCCAGGCACGATGTGACTGCAGTAGCAGTTCAGTGCCCTCAAAGCGGTACTAGAGGCTCACCTGGGTCATTTCACTGGGTACAGGACACTAGCGTAGCTTTGATGGTGCTAGCACTATTTCATCTAATTACCTGCCAGGACAGGTAAGTGCCAGTTCTCTGGTGCGATGGATGAGGGTGCCAGTGAACTTTGAACCTTTGACCTTTTCATAGCTTCTAATCCTTCTTCTTCTCTGCTCTCTTGGTCCTGAGGGTTTCAGCCACAGGAGGATATAACTATGTTGATATTTATGTCAGGGAACCTCTTAACTACCGTATAGGGAATATCTGCTGGTTTATTAGGGTAAGACATAGGTTGCCTAGTGAAGTTATGGATGCCCCCTTCCTGGAAGTGTTCAAGGCCAGACTGGATGGGGTTTTGAACAACTTGGTCTACTGGGGGGTGTCCCTTCCCATGACGAGAGGGTTGGAACTATGATTTTTAAGATCATTTCCAACCCAAACTATTCTTTGATACTATAATTCTAGGGCTAGTACTTCTAAAATAACATAAATCTTTATGTCACAGAACATAATCTCTATGTGTTGGAAGATCTGGAAGAAATATACTCCTTAAAGTTTATTAGATACTTAGCTGATGAAGGGTTTCTAATAGCCACAGTACCAGCCATTTTTAGGAACCAGAAAAGTTACTGCTGTGATCCACTGTAGAAATTTGTCCATTCCCAAACTGAACAGACAGAGTATGCAAAATGAGGTGAGAATTTACCATCAACAGTGACTGCAATAGCATTGCTGGACAGTGACAATACAATTCATTTTACTCTCATCTGATGATACAGCAATTTTGTGCAGTCTCTGTTGCATAGATTGCCTACACAAACCACAGCATCACAAGCACATGACAACAGGAACAGCCCTGCAAAGAACAATTGTGTGTAACAGGTTACTTCTATTTCTAAATCAGAGGATGAAGAATAAACTTTGGCCTGCTCCTTAACAGCCATGAAAAAATTTTAAAGCTTTCCCATACAGTGCTGGCCAATGCACTTCTGTCTGGAGGCAATTCCATTGCTATCCCAGTCTCAGACGCTTGAGTGGAGACTGCAAGCACTGCAAACAATTGCTTGTCTATTGATGAGAATAAAACAAGGACAAGACAAATCATGTTCTCTTGCACAAGTAGTTGGAGAAAATTAGTCATGTATTGTTCTCTGCCAAAGGCTAAGACTGAGGTTCTTTTATTTCTTTTCCATTTGTTCTTTCCTTTTGTATTCCTCCTTGCTTTGTGTGGGACATGCTCCCCTTGATGGGTATTGTTTTCAGCTATTTCCTTTTTTGCTAAGGCAACCACAGGCCTTCCAAATTGTGGGCACCAAGAAAAATGAGAGTAGATCCTTGAAAGACCTTGGTAAGAAACCAAATCTAAACAATTCCAAAGCAATACTCAGAAATGACAGGAGATGTGTGGGTATGGCTTCAGTTCAGAAAGTTTCTGACTGAAACCGTAGCTCAAGGAGTTGTCATAAAGACAGTTGAAAACTGTGAAATCTGTATTTCCTTCATAACTATGTAAGTTGGACATTGTCTGAAGTTAAATTTGGCTTCTCACTGTCCAATCTTCATAATAAATAACCATATGACATAGCCAACCACCTCGTTTTCCCTTTTTTTTTTTTCTTTCTAGTGCTGTGGGAAGCACAAGGTAGGAAGAGAGAAAAGGGGAAGGAAATGCCTCTGTGAAGACAGCACTGCTTCCCATGTCCTTAACTCTGACACACCAGTACAACCCAGTACTGCTCAAGGGATTCTCTTGGAGACTGAAAGCCCTTTTCTGCACCCATGACCTGCACAGTTACTGACTTTCAACAGTTTCCAGCAAACAGTGTTTAAAGCCTAGGTAGCTAAAGGTAGCTAAAGAGGAAGCAATGATTTACTGGAATTGTCCAAAGTATTAAACTGACAAACACTCTGTTTTCAACTGACCAGACTTTACACTTCCAAGCTGTTCAGGGACTTTTTAGAAAACCAGTTAGTCATTGATTTGGCACATGAATGCTTTTGAGATTCTCCTTTCATGTGTGTAGCTGACATCTGAGAATGGAATTTAGATTACTCAAACACAGGAATTAAAAAAAAAAAATAATCCCTGGAGAGATTATTAGTTATACAAAGATATGCTGCAACTTAAAGAAACAGGCAAAATTGTTATGCATACACCACATATTTTTTCTAAATGCAAATATCCCTATACAATATGTTTTCTATTTCAATGTTCAATTGCCCCCAAAAGCTACTGAGCAAGTTGCTAGCCAGAGGTACTGCATAACTTTTCATCAACAGAACTTGAACAATTTCAGACTTCATTTCAGGGTACTGACTTTGGTTATGTGGCACTTTTTTCTCTTATAGGGGTTTTATACTTCACTAACAGTGATTCTCCTGTAATCTGCAAATAATAGTCTTCAATTTTCAGGTATTGATGGGCTAGAGCTAATACCAAGAAAATGGTCACCTCATCTCTAGATGTATGCCTCATGACTTAAACCATATACTAGCCTATGAAGAGTGATAACCCATTCTCTGTGGAATGTCCTGCTCAACCACAGACTGAGAAATTCATAACAACCCTCACAGCCCAGGAACTGCTGAGTTCAGGGGCTGCCTGTCTTCTCTTGCACCCCACAGTCATAAACTCCATAAGCTAAACTCCTTTTGGCACCTTTGGCAGAGTGAGCAGCTGGTACTGAAAGGCACTTTTGCTTCAGTTGGACAAACCATAACAAAACTACCTTAATGGCAACTGAGAAAGGGACAGTTCTAAAAACCCGTCATAAAGATATGTTTTGGCAGTTGGGGTTTTATTTGTGTTAATTAATAACAGAAGCATGTTCCTGGTATTGTCTACCTGCATAATTGTATTTTCTAAATGATAAAAAAATGCTAAGCTCAGGTTTTCATTATACAGCATTGAAATGCATATGTTATTTAAACACTCTTCAGTGACAAAAAACACAGCCTTCTTATTTTTCCAAAAGTATTGCTGTGGAAAATGAGAAGCCTATTGAGAAGTTTAATTAACAAGTTAATGTTGAAAAAATTATTTTAGGAATATGACAGAACATTTTAGGATATTGCCAACGGTGTTACTTTTATCTATGACAATATTTTAAACTGCTGTAAAGTTCCACTGGCTGCTGGCCTGTCCTATGTCCAAAACACATATGCAACTAAACCTGAAACAAGGAGCTCCCCAGCAGAACCCTCTCAAAACCAAACCAAACATACTTGGACCTTACAAACCTCAGTGGTATTTTTGCTGGGCACATTTTCTCAAGACAGAAGCTGCATAAACTACAAAATAAATAAAAAAGGCTTGGGAGATAAGAATCATAGGATCATAGACTTTTTTTGATTGTAAACGAGCTTTAAGGTTATCAGGTCCTACTGTTAACCTAACGCAGTGTCACAGTTTAACACTGGGCAATTAACTGAATGACAGATGCTCTCTATTAATCCCCCTCCACTCCCTGATGGAGAAAGGAGAGAGAAAGAGGGAGAGAGACTGATGGGTTGGAAACTAAACTACACAGCTTTAGGGAAACAGTACTGATGAAGAAAAGAAAATTATTAAATATATAAAAATATACACAAAAGCAATACCACGTTCCTCCCCCGCTTCCCCCAGTAACACTCACATCACCACCAAGGCAGGGCAGCCCTGGCAAAGTCCTAGGCTGGGCTCCTGGAGGCAACAGCAGTTGGGAGTTGGAGGCAGGAACACAGATTTAAGAGAGCATGGATCAGGAGCAAAGGCAGATGAATGGATGGGATCCTCCCAGGATGCCAACCACAGGTGAAGAAAAAGAATTTGACCCTCATGATCCCTCAAATTTATACCGAGTATGACGTCTATAGGATGGAATACTCTGTGTGGTCAATTTTGGTCACCTTTGAGCTCCCCTCCTCCCTAAAGGAGAGCTGAATATGTGACCCCTTGACTCCCTTTCTCATTCCAGAGCATAAGGTGTTTTTCAGAACAGAGCAGTGGCCTTGGTTCCGCATACCATTCTCTAGCTGTAACTGTAAACATCGAGTGTTACCAGTCCTAGAAGCAGACCCTGACTGAGAAACTTGCTGCTAATTTCAGCAAGTGCACTTAGAAGATTTAGCTGAAAGTAAAATTACAAGAAAGAAAATTGATTATACCCTAGCACAAACCAGGGCACACTGACAAGCCCACAGCTAAACCGTGCCCCTAAGCAACCACATGTACATGTCTTTTAAATACCTGCAGGGATGGTGATTCAATCCAGTTTGCTGAAGAAATCTTTCCTAATATCCAATCAAAACCTGCCCTGGCACAACTTGAGGCCATCTCCTCTAGTTCTCTCATTTGTTAATTGGGAGAAGAGACCAACCCTTGTCCTCCTGTGCTTAGCATCACAATAAGGAAGTTTTCATGATGGATTTCTTTTTTTCCCCAGTCATCTTAAATGTAAGTACTAGCCATTTAATCTCCACCATCTTTTTTTCCTATTATGCTTTTGCATAATATGCAGGTGACTGCATATAAGAGCATCATCCATAGAATTCAGCATGCAGCAAAGATTCTAAAAGGCACAATATAATAATTACAAGATAAATGGTGCTATTTATAATTTAGGTATTAGTGATTTAGCTACATATTTCGGTGCTGAAATAATGTAAGTATTTCCAAAACAGATGTATTGTCAAATGGCAATCTGAATGTAGCAATGCACTGAGGTTACACCTAATATAAAAGCATCATGGGTTTTTGTTGGTTTTTATTTTTTTAATCTTGACTAATAACCTAATTACAAAGAATGCTTGTGCATGTGTTTAATTTCACTTTATCTTTCATAAAGTCCTTAATGGGCACATCACATGAAGCCCATGGTTGGATCTTATGTTGACAGTACATTTCAGTGTTCTGCTGACCAGCACACTTATTGGAAGGTAATCTGGAAAATTTACACAAGGTACAAGAATATTGAATATTGACACTGGACATTTTCCTGAGAATGCATGTTTCATTCTGTCCTGCCTTGTAGTCTGTCTTCTTGTAACATCCACTATTTAGCCAGAAGTATCTTTCAAGTGCTCTATTTCCAGGAGATAAATGACTCATGCTATTCTCAAATTACAATTCAGAGTCTTAGCTTTTCTTACTTGCAGTTTTATTTCCAAGCAAATAGTTTGATGAACAATTCAGGTCACAAAACAATACTCAGTGTGATGAAATGTAAGTATTTTGCTGAGAGCATGATTTTCTTGCCTGTTTTATCAGATACAAATGGCCTTCATAGACAAATCAACTTTGTAACTTTGTAACTCCTAGGGGCAAAAGTGATTCTATAGGTTCACCTCTGTGCTATATGGAAATTATTCCTTTCTTTCCAGTTCTGAATATTTAAGGAGGTAGAAACCCATGACTTTCTATTTGAAGGCTTCTGACCTCAGGAGAATTTCTTCCATTTGATTGGAAAACAGAAAAAAAAAAATGCAGTTTTGCTGAGTTGCAGAGTTAAGAGAAGCAGGAGTTTAAAAATGTAATTTCTAATTAATTTATGTATTCCCTGATACATTTAAGCATTGGGAAAAGGAACTATGTTACCACATTATCAGAAAAAATATCTGAAACTCTATATGCTGTGGTCTGGGAGAGAAATCTCTCACCCCTTTAACAGAAGTTAAATGCAGCTCTTCACAAAATCACAGACTGCTCACAATTGGGAAAGATCTGTAAGATCACTGAATTCAACCATCAGCACAGAAAAAACACCATGCCCACTACCGCATGTCTTGAAGTGCCACATCTACATGGTTTTTTTAGTACCTCCAGGGATGGTGATTCTACCACCTCCTTGGGCAGCCTGTTCCAAAGGCAACACGCATATCCCACTTTGTAATCTCAATCTCCCTCATGTTTGGCTTTCAGCATCTAGAGATATTTGGTTTTCAGCATCTGAAGATCCTGAAGTAAGGGCCTCAGTTAAGACTCTCACCTTCTGAATCCCAGCTACCACTGGATGTGAAGACTGGCAGCTTGGACACCTAAGTTTTTCCTCTCTATCTATCCTCTCTGTCTTTCACTAAGATAGATCAATCTTGCTTTCCTATGCTTTGGATATTGAGATCATGGTGCTTTTATAGGAAAATGAGATTAGAATTTTTCATCTTTGCAAACTTCAGGAGTTGATGGAAAATCCCCAGGCTTAGGGTTTAGTTGGTAAGAAAACACTACAGCAGTCTTTCTTTTATGGTCACTCAATATAAAAGCCTTTCAAAAGACATGTAAAAGCTGATACAGTGTTTTTCTCACTAGACACTTCTGTGTACAGGGACCTACTCAGTCGATTTTTTACCATATAACATGTGTCAAAAAATCACCCCTATTCTTGAAAAATGTGGAGGGTGGTGACAGATGCAACCTGGAACACACCATAATGTGTTTGTGGGAAATAAAAGTAATATGGAGATTGTCCACTGCAAGCAGTCTGCTCAGTGCACACTCCTGTTTTCTAGAGGATACTGTGTATGCAGGATGAACACTGAATAAAACTGCTCTTTGTCACACACCTGGCAGATCTCTGCAGCATAGAGGCTCTCGGTGAATTTTCCTCTTTGCCTGCAGCTTTTGTACTACCAGAATAATACCACTATTTCTTTTCTTCCTTAGAAGTCATTCAGGAAGGTGGTGTACTAAAGCAGAGCATTTCTTCAACATAACTGCCTAACAGTTTTAGCTATGTATCTGTTAAAAAGAAATCTATAGTTAAGGAACATGGAAAGTCAGAAAAAGGCTGAGATTCCCTTTAACTAAATGGTGTGACAATCCCTAAAATGTAAATGTAAAATCCTCAGCATTAACTGAAAAGTTCAGTGTTAAAAATGGGACAGAAAAGGTTTGCTCTCAAAACTTCTACCCATAAAATTAGCATCACACATGCAGCTAACTGTATCACTATAGAACTGAAGCTATGGACTGTAGATTCATTTTTTCAGAACAAAATAAACATTTTTTCAGAACAGCAAAATAAATCAGAATTAATGAACAATGATTATTTTTACTTGTATTCAGCTGTAGACTTTCCCTAACACAAGCAAACTGAAAGTACAGTAATTACTACCTAAACTGGTCATCCATACTTCTGTACTTAAAGGAACACAATCCTAAACTGCAGAAATATAGATGAAATACTAAGATTATCTCATGAATATCCCCAAATTTCCCACAGGAAGGCTACAATCCACACCACATCATCTGATACACAATGACTGCAAGTATAGCCAGACACTGAAAACTTCTTACCACTAAACCATACCCCAGGTAATCAAAAAGCCTGCCCAGTAGGTTATTTTCCACCACTGATAATATGTTTTAGGAATGACATCCAGCCAGTGGTTACTTCTGATTAGCTGGGAAGTGCAAATTGATGTCAGTGCAGCTGCTATTTATCTGCCCTAGGGGGCCTGAAACCTGGAGCTTACAAACCTTCCATGAAAGGCCCTATCATCCCTTTCAGTTGCACCGAAACAACCATGGTGATTTTGTGGGATATGGATTACCACAGTGAGAGTCAGAGCACAATCTTATTGGCAAAACCACCTGCAAGTTCTGGCCTGAGAGTCTCAACCTGAGCACTTCTGTGAAGTTTTATGCATTCCATCTCCTCTGATTTTGCTTTTCACATTGACACCAACACAGCAATATTACTTACTGGTTGCATTTCGACCATTAATCATGGAAATGTAATAGTAATAGGTTGATATCTTCCAAGCCCTGGGCTGCAAACTAAATTATGAATGAAGAAAGTCCATTGCCATTCATGGGGAAAATGGCTTTGTTTCTTCTTTCCTGTTTCCACAGGCCTGTTCGGCAACTTTAGCAACTTTAGTTTCTGCGTAGAGAACAAGAAGTCCAGTATGCATTAAAAATTAGTGAAATTAGTGAAAATTATCCATGAAAAATTCTTGTGCACCACAGACTCTAGACTTGCAAGATGTAAACGCTGAAGATACTGGAGTAGCAGATGAGTTCACCAGCCAGCAGTACATGGCAGGGGAAAGAAAAGCCAGAAGTACTGGGATAGAGTATCAGACAGTCAAGTGATGATGAAGCATCAGTGGACTTGCTGGCAAGGAAAATGGGCAACTAAAGTGATAAGCAGCTGGAGTCAGAAATAATAGCCAACCCCAGCTGGAAAATGAAGAGTGATTTTCTGCTGTTTTGTCAGTTAAAGATACAGTTGAGCTTTTGTGCTGAAACCTGGCGTAGAAATTCTGTCCTTCTGAGTGATAACTGGAAACTGACCCCTAAAAATTGATGAGTCTTTAGTCTTTAGTTTACTTTTCCCACATCGAACGCTGTCTCTGAAGACGAGGAAAGATTGAGATTGAGTCCTTAGATGCTCCTTGGGATTTAGTTATCAGTAGAGGATGTACCAGTTTACTGATACCATGATGGAATTTCAAACTAAATTGATTGCAATCAGCTTTTTGATTTTCTTTAAAACACATACATTTCTATGGGCTTTGGCACACTTTGTTCAGAAATGATCATCTGTAGATCAGCCAAAATACAGCTTAAGTAGGTAACACTCCACTTTTGACTCACATCAGATATACTTCAGCTTGTGTGAAAACTGTATTACTATCTGTGTACAGTTTCATGCAGCTCAAAATCCAGCCTCCTTCCACAAGCCAACATGTACTCAATCCATAAGAATCTTCTGGCATGACTGCCACTGATTGTTGTGCTTACTGATAGAAGCCAATGGAAATCATACCAGATAGGAAATAAATATAAATATTGATTATCCTTCTGGAGATGAGAAACCAGATGACATCTGGAGCTGCCATTATTGTAATCAGGAAAAAAGTATGAGAGCTGCTTAGCTTAAAGGTTTATAAGTACCAGATATACATACTAGGAGGAGGTTGGCAGGTTAAGAAAGGGCAAGGACAACTCTGTAATAATAAGTGAGTGAGAGAGAGAGAAAGAGAGTATATGTGAAATTACTTATGGAAAGACCATTTTTGTCCATGACAATTTTAATTACAGTTTTTTTTTAACAAATGCAATGTAGTAGGAGAAGTCTGCTTTGGTTTATACACTAGCACAGTGTACCTGATTCTCTTTGCTAATGCAATAAAACCACAAAGACTGGAACCACCATGGCAATGTGGCAGAATACAGAATATCAGACCCACAAGCCTCTCTAGATCATTGCAGCGAAGTCTTGAGCAGTATTCTACAAGAATTTGTTACAATTGGAACTTCACTTGCTGTGATTAATTTCCCTGACACCAACTGGTTTTCATTGCAGCACACAAACCAAACACACACTTACGTAGTTTTAGGATTAGGATCTACTTAACACTAGTTAGCGGTGATTTATGTATCTGTACTTAATGTGCAGTTTAGTAGATGTGAGAGAATTCTGTGTTTTGGTACAGTTTGGGTTTTTCCACAGAACATCATGCATGTTGTTTGAACATTAACGCAGCAAGTTAATCTTTCTGGGGTCACTTATGTTTGCTTAAACAATTATAATGTTGTGTAAGGCATCTGAGAACAAAGGTAATGGAGCCTCATATTTACAAGTATGGCTTTTTCTACAACATTAGAGTGCTCTAGAGGGCACACTGCCTATTTCTGATTCCCTAGTGCATCTTGTTCTTCACAGGAATTAATGTTTTAATCAGAATGCATCCATATAACATTTTCCTTGTGCTGATCAAGTATCAGCAATTCAGTTATTACCTTACACATTCCATTGCATATCCTAGACTGGACTATTCACATATCTTCTGGTAGAAGAGATAATGGGGCATTTCTAATAACAAAATAGTGCCACAGAAAAAAACCATGGTTAAGAGTAAACACCAGGGATGTACAATAAAAAGGCAGAAAAAGACCTTCTCTTGCATTGCAGGGACATGCTTCTGTGGATTGTGCTTAGTGCAACAATCTAGATATAGATGAACATTAATATTTACAAGAGATTTAGGTAGTTCAGCATCAGTCATTGCATCCTTAGAAGCCAGGTACACACATATGCATACATGCCCTCATGCACAGGTCAGGAAAGACTCCTATTATGGCACTTAAGCTTTGCAACGTTGGAGGCAAAATTTTCTTTGGCAGTAAGCCCCTGGACCAGAGTTTGTGCTATGAAGTTGAGAGTAGGATACTGATAGCATGTTGCGTCCCTGAGTTGCAAGCCCAGTGCTCACTCCCTATACTGGGTATCTTGAGTGACTTTCCAGATGAACAAAATTAACAATTCTGACTTCCAGTAACACTTCAGAAATAGAGGTACATTCGTACACACACACACACACACACACAAAAAAAAATAGAGGAAACGAAAAGAGGTGGGAGCAATATTCTCTGAAGCACTTAAACACTTCAGGACCTTTATGTACTGATGGAAAATTGTAAGCAGTGCAGTTACTGTTAATTGTAATATCCTTTAGGATTTTTTTCAGTAAACTCCTGCAATGCTAATCACTGTTTCAAAAATCAACATTTCATGTGTCCAAATCTAAAACTGTTACTAGGCTTGAGAAATAGCACCTGAAGTCAGAGGTACTCTTTAACTACTGAGTTGATTATGTTTAACTCTTCACATTTTTTCACATTCACCTGCTTCTCACTGAACATGAAAGAATATGCATGTAACATTTATTGCCAGCCACGCAACCTTCTGTGCTACTTTTAAATATTCTACGTCTTTTCTGGCTATAGAGGTTGAACTATAGAATGTAATTTTAAAATTTTAAGTTTTAAACTTATCATTGTTATAATTTACAATACTCAGATTTCAAAGTTAGGTTATGTTCATTGCCAATCAAACCTATGATTGATTTAAAAGCAGCATGTATACTAACATTAGTGACTTCTGCTTCTAGGATTTCTTTTCTCTCAAGGACACATTCAGTGCATAGAACTGGCCAAAGACCACTGAAATCAATGGAAAGGCTACCAGTGACTTTGATGGAATATGGATCAGGCTTTGAGCATAACACTGCTGACTTCATTGACTCATCACAAGGGCTGAATTAGGCTTTGACAGATGTAAAGCAGTTCATCTCACATACCTCTGACAAATTCCATACCTTTTAACCCACCCATCCCTTCCCAAGAATTTAGAGCATTTTGTTCTGCTAATTCTGTCAAGGAGCCTCAGCACTTGCACAGGTAAAATGAATGACTGAAACACATAGACTTGTATTTGTACTTACAGGTGTCTGTCTTGAGCTGATTGTTGGTAATTCCAAAATACTGGGGATTTTCAATGACAGGAATCTTTGTCATTCCAATGATGACTGCATCAGGACCCCCCTCAGAAGAAGATGGAGTGTTACTGCCATTAGAGATGTGGTGGAGAGGACTGGCTGAATCATCATCATTGCTGATAACTGAAGAAGGACCTAGAGTTAGAAACAAAGATTTTCCTGTAACTCAGCAGATAGTTCCATTCCCTCACATGACTCCACTTTCTTTTTTTGACCAGTTTGCCCTCCATCACCAGTCAACAGCTCTCTTTGTGTGCCTTGTTAACCTTACCTCTGGAATTTTATATATTTGGTTTTAGCTGAAGAACAGTGGGTTTCTTCCAATGGAAATTGAATATTAAGCTAATTTTTTACTGGTAGGTTATCTAGACTAAATATGTCAGGATTCAGTATAATCTATCACTTGTAAATATCTCCAAATTTGTTGAAATTCTGTCACTCTCAGAAATAATCTATGAAATACGCACATTAGCTTTTTTACATTGTACCCTACTTAGATCTCACGGCAACAATAACCACAAATCTGGGCAATGCCTGCACTCCCTTTGAGATGGCATTTTAACAAGACAAAAGACATAGAGGAGCTGGACTTATCCTGATGCAGTAATTTCTGAAACGCAATGTAGCTGAGAGCCAAAATCTGGGAGACAATTTGCATAGTCACATAGGATGTGGAGCAGACACACCTTACCCTACTGCACAATCTGGGATCACTGAAAAAGGGCTTGTCCAGCCCAGGGGAACATCCCACTGGCTCCCCTTCCCATACATGCATCTAGTCACCTTCCAGAAGGAGGTTTATTTTATCAGTTATTCAAGGACAGGTTTGGTTTTGTTTTACCTCTACGTATTATATTTTTAAAAAAGTATCATGGAGATAAAACCTTGTAAATGGTTTAAAAATAAATCCTGCTTAGCACAGTGTCCCACATCTGTGAGCTGCAGGTGCCTTTGATCTAACAGTGATATCAGTGCAGGTTACATCTGAACTCTTGCCATCTAACTCTGCCATCTAAATTCCACATTGCATCTTGCAATACATCCTGCATGCAGAGAATACCAGAATCATCATTTAGTAGTGAGAACATTTTGCTTAATGCCCTACTGAAGAGCCAGCAGAGATGACAACTGACACATATCATCTCATCCTCCAACCATGTTAACTAAGGTTTTTGTGGTGGTGTTCACATCTTCTAATTGTAACAATCAAAAGATAATGCTACAAACAAGTGGAAAAAATCACTCCCTGGAAGTGCCTATCTTGGAACAGAATCCTCAGATGACTCTTGTGATTAGCCCATAGGCAGCAGTGACAGGTGGTGTGAATGTTCCCTCATAGAAGGGGCAACAGAAAGGACCTTGTGGAAGTCTAAAAGCTGGATTTACTTCAAGTCATGAGTCAACATGTTAAAATATGTTGGAGTCCCAGATTGAATTTTAGGTTGGACAGAAGTGCAGAGGCAAGACAGGGCTGAGTAGCCTGTGATATAAATGGCATCTCTGTCTGTAGGAGAGATGGGGACACAAGAGAGACAGAGAGAATGGAGACCAGCTGCATGTTCTGTAGATAAAATATTAAGGACGTGACAGAAGATAGACAAGATCCACCATAGCACACTCACAGTTAAGGAATGAGATGAGAAAGACAGTCCTAGATATGGCAGACAAGAAATGGCAACCTTAAAGAAAAGAAACTCTTCTGTGGCTCACTGTATCATTAATAAAAACATTTCATCATTGCATGGCATGGCTCATAGGAATAAAACCTAAATAATTTGGCATGTGGCTATTCAATTCTCCCTTTAGAGACTGAAGTCTACTCCCACCCCTGCCCTGATATTGTTCCTCCCAAGATGGTTTAATGGTGCATGAGGGAAACACTCTCACAGTTTGAAAAAGTATTTCCCCCTTAGCCTGAAACATTAGATGTAATTTTTCAAATACCTTGCATTTCACTGGAAAGTCACTGTTGACAAATGTAAGTGAAGCCTAGATCTCTGCAATATATCAAGCGAAATACTAATACCAAGGCTGTTTTTGTCATTACTGATCACTCAGACCCTCAAAAGATTTATTCTACTAGGAAAGCTGCCAGGATTAAGAGTTCTTGATGAAGATTACTCTAATAAAGTGCAGAACATAACAAAATATGGGAAAGAGTCCCTCAGATGGCACACGAGATACTTGATGCAGTCAAAATACATTTTTCAGGTGCATGAGAGTTATGTGCAGTGGCATTCCAGTGCAAACCCATTTAAAACCACATTTTCTAGACAGCATCCTAACATCTATAAAATTTCTGAGTGTCAAGCTAATAGCTCCAAAAAGCAGGCTGAAAAATCCTTTTTTTTTTTTTTTAAATGAAGACCTTTTATAATAACAAAGCTTTAGGCATGAGGGTCAAATCCTTTCTCATACAGCAAATGGGTAAATTCTCTTGGCTCAGTAATTTAATACAGGCATGTCTCTAATTCTTTTTCAGCCCTGCTGTTCTCTGCTGTATAGAAGGAGGCTCTTTTGTCATTACTGCCACCACACATACAGTGATGGCAAGGAAAAGCGATCATCACACATTTCCAGATGTTAAAATAGGATAATGAATAGGAATTCACTCTGCTCATAAAATAATTTCTGCACTACTCCAAGACCCTATTTTGTACAGAGAAATATTTTTTTCAATCAGTGTAAGCCTCAAAGTGCTGCAAGTGAAAAGTAGGCAATTGTTCTGTAAATCTATTTACTCAATTAAGGTAACTGGTAAAAACTAGTCTTCTACCTGGTATGAAGCAGACTCCAAGTATATTCAGTTGTCTAATGTAGGTGAGGAAACCCCAGAAAATTAGGTGTTTTCTGAAGCAATTCCTGGCAGTATGAAACAATTTAAGAAAAAATCAACTCCGGAAACTGTGCTTCCCCTCTTAGTGATCCCACTAGACCAGGTTACTCAGAGTCCCATCCAATTTGGACTGAACACTTCCAGGCAGGGGGCAGCCACAGCTTCCCTGGGCAACCTCATAAAAAAGAATTTCATCCTAATATTTAACCTAAATCAACCACCTTTACACAATTTCCCTCATCCTATCACTACATGCCTGGATAAAAAGACCACCCCCAGCTTTCTTGTAGGCTTCCTGCAGGTACTGGAAGGCTTCCAGTCTCTCCAGAAGTTTCTCTTCTCCAAGCTGGCAAAGCCAGGCTCTCTCAGCCTGTCTTCACAGGAGAGGTGCTCCAGCTCTCTGATCATTTTTGTGACCCTTCTCAGGACTCCCTCCAACAGCACCATGTCCTTCTTACATTGGGTGCTTCAGACCTTGACACAGTACTCCAGGTGGGGTCTCACAAGAACAGAGTAGAGGGGGAGAATCAGCTCCCTCAACCTGCTGGCCACGCTTCTTTTGATGCCATGAGCTTGTCTTTCTGGGCTGCATGCACATACTGCCAGCTCATGTTGAGCTTCTCATCAACCAACACACCCAAGTCCTTCTCCTCAAGGCCATTCTGCAACCATTCTCCACCTAACCTGTATTAGGCTTGGCATTGCCCCAGCCCAGGTGGAGGACCTTGCACTTGGCCCTACTGAACTTCATGAGGGTGCCATGGGCTCACCTCTCAAGACTGTCAATATCCCTCTGGGTGTCATTCCTTCCATGCAGTGCATTGACCACACCAGGAAACTTGGTGTTATCAACAAAGCTGCTGAGGGTTATCTCAATCCCACCAGCCATGTTAGTGACAAAGATGTTAAACAGCACCGATCTCGTGACTGATCCTTGAGGAAAGCCACTTGTCATGAGTCTCTGTTTGGACATTCAGCTGTTGACCACAACTCTGAGTGCAACCATCCAGCCAATTCCTTATCCACTGAGAGGTGCCATCCATTGAATCCATATTTTTTCAATTTAGAGACCACAATGTTGTGCAGGACAGTGTCAAATGCTTTGGACAAGTCCAATGTGAGTTTCTTTAGGTTTAGAAATAAAAAGCAGTTAAAAAAAAACAATAATCACTTTCAAAGGTGTGCTGCTATTTTTGGCCAGAAGGAGTTTCATTATTATAAAACACAGTCTTTGGTACAACTGCCCTCAGTTAATGCAGTTGACTATGCACCCTACCAAGACCTATCTTAACTATTATTGGTCTGGTTATAGAATCACAGAATCACAGAGTTATTGAGGCTGGAAAGACCTCTGAGATCATCAAGTCCAGCCTATGACCTAACATCACTACATTGGCTAGACCATGGCACTAAGTGCCACATCCAGCCTTTCCTTACACATCTCCAGGGATGATGACTCTACCACTTTCCTGAGCAGTTAATTCCAATGTCTGATCACCCTCTCCATGAGGAACTGCTTCCTGATATCTAACCTAAATGTCCCCTGGTGCAGATTCAGGCCTTGCCCTCTCGTCCTGTCACTCATTGCCTGGGAGAAGAGCCTGACCCCCACCTGACTACAGCCTCCCTTCAGGGAGTTGTAGATAACGTCCCGCCCCTAAGTCTCTTCTCCAAGCTAAACAACCCCAGTTTCCTCAGCCTCTCCTCGTAAGACTTTCACCCTAGTCCCTTCACCAGCCTTATTGCTGCCCTCTGGACCCACTCCAGCACCTCAATATCTTTCTTTAGTGAGGGGCCCAGAAATGTACACATTACATTGAGGCCTCACTTTATTTCAGACTTCTGCTAGTATTGTAGATTACTGTAGTAACACATCTGACTACTGGCTGACACTGGAATAATCCACATCTCTCCACTGTATCAAAGAAGAGAAAGAGTCCCAAAGTCAGTACTAGCATGACTCAGCTAAGCAGGCTTAGGCAAAAAATAAAAATGAGAGGCTTTCAAATGCAGAATCAAAAAGAACATACGGGTTTTATTTGCACCTGGCACAACCTTGCAAGCATGTATATTCAGGCTTTGGTTCAGAAAGTCACTAATGAGCACTGCATTCATCTACTTCTCACTGCACCTAACATGTCAAAGATGTGTGCTTGCAGCCCAGAAAGCCAACTGTGTCCTGGGCTGCATCAAAAGAAGCACAGACAGACAATCGAAGGAGGTGATTCTCCCTCTCTACTCCACTCTTGTGAGACCCCACATGGAGTACTGCGTCCAGTTCTGGAGTCCCCAGCATAAGAAGGACATAGAGCTCCTGGAACACATCCAGAGGAGAGCCAGCAATATGATCAGAGGGCTGAAGCACCTCCCCTATGGAGGCAGGCTGAGGAAGTTGGGGTTGTTCAGCCCAGCTCCTCAGAAGAGGAGGCTCCCAGATGACCTTATAGTGGCTTTCCAATACCTGAAGAGGGTCTACAAGAAAGATGGGGTAGGACTTTTTGCAAGGGTGTGTAGCAAGAAGACAGGGGGCAATCATTTAAAACTTGCAACCTGGTCTCGTGGTAGATGCCTCTGCCCAATGCAGGAGGGTTGGAACTAGGTGATCTATAAGGTCCCTTCCAACCCAAACTATTCTATGATTGTAGGATTCTAGGACTCTATGATACAAGCCCTCTATTCTGCATGTTTGTTGTCTCAGTTCTAACAAGATTTTTTGGAGGCTACAATATCCTGCATCCTCCTGAGCATCACATATCTTTCCAGTTATACCTGCAGTCACTACTAATGGCTCAGCCACATAGGAAAACAATAGCAGCAAAAATTATCCAAAACCAGCTAATTTTAGCATAGTGGTTGGAATTGCATAGTTATAAGGATGCTCAAGGACAGAGTTTATTCACAGAGATGATTTTGTGCTTTAATGACCATGGCTTCTTCCATGAAAAATGACACTGACTGCTAGGAAGATTTCTCAGCTGACCTTGCACTAGCACTGTCTCCTCTTACCTCCCCTGGGAACAGGGACTGGTCTGTGCCAGGATGCAGTAATAGCACATCATCAAGTCAATAGCAGAATAGTGTGTGCATGTCACATCATTCAGCATCACCTTTACTGAATTTTGAGGACGTACTGAATCTTCTTTTTATTTTGGGAGGGGTGGGGTTTTTTGCTAATTAAATACCTTCTCTGAAAAAGCAATTAAAAAAGTTTTCTTTTCCCATGAGACACCCATATTTGCTGTAGATAAGTTTGATAAGTTTTTGTAGATGTTTTTCTATTAAAATAAGTTTTATGCTTCAGCAATTGCTTATTTTCTACTTTTTCTGTTATCAAACTAGGATCCAACTTTTTTAACAAAAGAGACATCTTTCTAGCTTAACACTGTCACTGTCTTATCTTTCACTGTGTCTGGAAGACAACTCATCAATCACAATGTTGCACACTTCTTCTTCTAAGGTGCCAGAAGCATTACCTTGAGTATTTTTTTACATTTTTAAATTTAACAACTCTACACAACTGTGATATCAAACCCTGTTTATGCAGTTCTATTAGACTAGATAAGAGAGCACAGCATAATTGAAAGTAACGAAATTACAGAAACGTTATTTTATATTATTGGTCTTCTAAAATGCTGCATGCTGAATACAGGGAATTCAATCAAAAGCCATAAATAGACCACAAGGAAAAAAGCCAGCTGAATAAGATTCCCAGAGAAACCAGCTAAGTCTCGCTTTGCTTGATGAAGAAGTTCAAAGTAAGACTCTTCTGCAAATCTAGAGTGGAATTATTAGAACTATGGTTAAACTTTGGTTTGAAGCTGCTTATAATGAGAAAAAGCTCAAGGCAAGACGTTTCTATGCATTCTCAGCAATTTAGCTGTGCAGAGTAGTAGCATTTCTTGCCTCTCCCCACCTTCTAGCTGACCATTGTTGTCTTACATCCCCATTCCTGACAGGTAGCCAGAGAACAGCCATTGGTCCTTAGCCTCAAGGAATGCATCTCAGTAGTCACTGTCACACTCAGTTGTGAAAAGAGTATTATGGAGTCGATCCTTCTTTGTTTATGCTAGAAAAAAATCCACGAGAATAAAATCACCACAAGTAAAATTATAACCACATTCATACAGCTGAAGTGTGCTCTTTGCAACTCAAACAGTGAATGTCCTTCTACCCTGGTACAGCACGCTGAGCCAATAACCACACTATAGACACTAAGTCTGTGACTCAGAAAACTGAGACATGCCAGGCTTGGGTATTTAGAGGATAAATAAGTTTACATCTTCTGACAGGTATCATTAATCTGTTTAACTGATTTGCACCTAGCAGTGCCTGTTTAAGCTTGTAGTCTATTGCTTCCTGATATATGAGGGGAGAAAAATTTTCTGACATGGCTCAAGAAATTAAGTTCCCATCCAAAGAGCATGCTCCGAGGAAGTCAGGGGAACCAGAACAGAGAGCTGGAGAACCTGCCCACAGCCAGCAGGCAAATGCCTCTGCTCCCTGTCAGAGTGCTCTTCTAGCAACCTCTGAGTAACAGAAGGGGCTACAATAGAAGGAAAGGGGATATTGAAGTCTTCTGCAGGAGTAAATGGCTGAAAAGAAAAGTTTAATCTCAAGAAGCAGCCCATAGGAATCTGTTCTCTTAAAACCACTCCAAAACTAAGGGGTTATATGTATTCTAAAATCATGATGAAGCCACATCATTTTCATGCCATGTTTCACTTCAGTGATCAAGAATCCAAAGTGGTTTGCTTTTGTTCACATGCAAAAATCAATGTTTTGTCTTTCCTCATTTGTTGCAATTTCCTAAGAACAAATTGCACTGTTATCACTGTATAGCTTTTGTACAGAGCAAACACATTACAATTCTTTCCTGCACAGAATATTTTAAGTAATGCAGACCTTTGAGTCTAATGAAATAATAGGTACGTTATTTAGCTTTAAAGAACCAGATTTTCAGGGTTGCTGGCTGTCAAAAGGCCAGTGACACTGACTTGGGTGTCTTTCCCCTAAAATACGTTCTTTTTGCTGGAAAATTGCCAAATGCCTCACTCCTCTAGAGAGCAACAAACATACAACCTGGGTAATTTCCACGGAAATGTCTGCACACATATTTTATCTATTCAGCAATTTCATCAAGCCTTTTTGTTGTGGCTTTGAATCTAAGAGCCAGATCTGCATATTTTTTTGCTTCAATTGTATTCTGTAACTTGATTGTGAAAGAACCCCAGTCAATTCCTTTCAGCTGCCTTTCTTCTGTACCTCATCTATATTCACCTGTATGCTCTCATTCACACATGCATCTATAGCATTCCACAGGTCATAGTTTCTACAATGGAGGTTTACAAAGAACACAGTAGCATAAACTATGGTACCCTCTCACAAGACAAGTCATTTCCTGAAAACCATCTGATCTACAGAACACAGGGAAAAATACACAAGTGTCTAGACCTGGGACAGACTGGAAAGGCAGTTGAACCAAGAAACCTTCTTTACAGCACTCCATAAACCCTGCATGAAAAGGATGAGGTCTCTAATACATACTGGTTTTGCTAATATTGTCTGTGCAAGATGAAAGATGTGCAATCCTCCTCTGTCCTGGCCTCACTGCAGGGCCACCTCTTCCCAGGGATGCCATCAGCAAAGCCTCAGCCTGCAGCACAAACATTGCCGATTTCTCTCTCCTTTCAGCCAGGATGGGAGGCATTTCTATTACAGACCCCACAGCTGCAGTCTGGTATACATCTTCAAACTCTTAAGCACCATAACCAATAAATCTTCACAGTTCATCCTCAGTGACGTACATGATATTATTCTCAATTTGGAGGCAATAGCAGCTTGTTGATTTGCCCAGAGCTGCAGGTGGGATCTTTGTCAAAATCAGGACCAGGACCCAGGAGGGACTGCCAGCCCTCACTGTTGAACCATGGAGCCCTTCAGAAGTTATAGGCTCCCTTCAGCTGTAGGATAAATGGTGACTATATGGCTGTCCACTTCTTTGTGGGCACGTTTGCAGTATCCGCAGCTCAGACGATATGCCCTCTCATAAAGAATAAGGAATTTATGGCTGCTCATTATTGGTAGTCAGATGAAACACAGATCTGAGACAGATATCTAGCTGGGTTATTAATCAATATAAATATGTGAGCCAGAGAAGTAAGGATACAAGGCAGCAGAAAATATGAAAAAAATGAAAGATAAAATGATTTATCTTTTTTAATATAGATCACCAAGTCTATTTATTATAGCAACCTGGCAGATTTAGATATCTCAGAAACATGGGTAAAATTACAATCCTTCAAAAATACTACAGTGAAAAATCACTGCAATAAGAAAAAAGATCAGCTGGAATGCAGTCCTTGGCATCAAGCAAAAAAGAGCAATTCACCCAAAATTGAATATTCGTTGCCTTACATTTCATTAAAAACCATTTAATTAACAATTGCTTTACTCCACACTTTTCATAAACAATATAAGTGTTGGCATTCCCATTCCTAGGTCTGGAAATTAGGTCCCCTATTTTGTAGAAGATAAATGCAATGTACACAGGAACAACACAAGTTTCCTCATGCTGCTGCAGCAGCCAGTCTTTATCTGAAAGCAAAGCTATTCACAGCAGTCAATTTGAATAATTTTCCCAATTCTCTGTAGTTAGACATGGTAAGATGATACGGGAGATACAATAGATTGTGGAGAAAGGCTCCCTGATATTAATCTTGTATTAATCACTTGTGGGGTTTTTGTTTGTTTGTTTGTCGTTTTTTGTGTTATGGGTTTTTTTTTTAAGAAAAAAAAAAAGCATTACTTATGAAACTTTTCCCCTTCTTTAAACCTTCCCTGCTTATTTCTTGGGAGCATAGAAATACTGTTTGCAGGGTACTCCCATCCAAGGAAATCAGCTGAAAACATGGTATTGAAAAACACAAACATACTCCTTAGGAGTCCTTAGACCTTAGGAAAAACTGAAGTCTTGGGACTTCTTTTATCCTAAGCAGACATCTGAGGATGTACATGAGAACAGCCTTCCAATGGAAGGAAACAATTTTTATTTAATGCCTATGCTGAATAGGAATGAAAAGCTGCATGAGAAAAGTGCATCAAGAAAGCCTGAGTTAAAATGTTAGAAAAATATCCTGAGGCTCTGAAATTTCTCATACAAGACTCAGAAATCTCCACTTCTGAAGATCTTGAAGCCAGAAAATATCAGCTGAAAAAGATACAGGTATGGTTGATACAGGCTTAGGATAGGGAAGAATCTTGTAGTTCCTCTCCCAGCCCTTATCTTCCATAATGACAAAAAGGTAGACTTTTTCTGGTCTTATGTAAAACACTTTGGGTGCTTCAAACATTGATTTATGTATGAATTCTGAATAGAACTGAATGAGGCCTATGTCTCAACAAATACATAGTATATAACAACAAAGTAGATAAATTTCAATGGATTAGCAGGTTACTTTTCCAGGCAGCAGAATCAGGGTAAGTTTAGTCAGATAACAAGCACACTACTGATGCAGAAATGCACAGTCTACAGTGTATTACTCTACTAAAACACACATTATTTAATTGCATTCTTTACATACAATTTATTTCAGTGGGTTTTTCCCTATTAATTGTTCCTCTGTGGTTTTCATTAGTGGATGTTTTAACTACATGACACTATAGCAGGTCTTGTACCATCTCTCACTTCTTTTGAATGGAAGATTCTTACAGGTCCCCAAAATTGCATGAATTATGATGTCAACACTTTTCTGCATAGAAATATATACATAATTTTTTTCTCAAAAAGCCTTACAGCATGTTGGCTCCCAATTAATCTTTCAGTTACAGCCACACTAGCTAACCATAAAGGTGACAATCTGCAGAAGCAAAACTAAATGATTACACACAATCAGCTCAATCATGCTCAGAAGCATGAAGTTCCATGTTATTGTAAATAACATCCGCAGCACTGATGTTTATTACAATACCATCTCATGAGTGAGATGATCTTGCAGCCCAACTAAGGCTTTCTTGGACTTACACTGCTTTGGACTGGCCTCCCTTCATCTCCAAACATTCTCTGTCCTTGAAAATAGGTTTTCTAAATACAATTCAAAGACCCACAAACACTTGAAGAGCAGAGAATGTGAAGATGGTGAACTAACACTCCATCATGTATTTCTTGTAGAGTAGTTCACTGACTCCCTGGGTGAAGAGACTTTGGGTCCTGATGGCTCGAATTTTGCATGTGTTCAGGAGACAGTACTGTAGCCTGTAGAAGGGGACTGCTGGAAGGGCAGGGGGCTTCAGCACAGAAGACAGGCTGTCCAGATCTGACAGTCAGTGAGCACAAAGCAAGAGATAGCTTACTGTGTTTCCTGAGCACCAATGCCTGACATTTTTTCTAGTTTATATGTGATCAGTGAAACTGATTCCTTTTGTCTATCTGGCACAGCATCCACTTCAGTGGCTTTTTCTACATCCCTTGTCCCTAGAGCACTCAGCAATACCTGCTTGGCCTTCAAACAGAGATCACAGCCCCTGCTCAGCAAACCTTGCTGACTGGCAAGAGGTTGGCCAGAACCTTCTTCTGGGAAGACTTTTGGTGCTCAGCAATAACATGTGACCAGAAATTCTTGTGATACTGGAGTGATGCACCTGACATATTCTCCATCATAGAATAGCTTTCGCAACAGAGTCACTCTAGCATCTGGTGGTTTTGTTCATCTCTAAGAAGTCACAAAGAAAACAATAGCAATCACTTTCCATTAATTTCAATTACCACAGTTATAGACTTGTAGATTATGCTCAACTAGATCTTTTGCTACATTGTCTAAAAAACAGTTCACCTGTGGAAAAGGGAGGAAGTTGGACAGACTGCTTGGAGAAATGTGTCTGCCAGTGCAGTTTTAGATCAAAGATCTAAAATAGCCTCTGAACAATACCCTTCTTTCCCTAAGCACAATTTCTAAGGCTGTGAAGGCTTATATACTCAAAAAGCTCTTCAATTGCACATCTGAAAATCTGAGCTGTGGAGCAAATAACACACATGGCTAGAAAGGCAGTATGTCAAATTTCTGTCCCAGCAGCATCACTCACAAAAACTATGGGACAAGGTACACCAATTGACAGACTTGCCTCTACATGTTGATGCTTTAATGCCATTTTACAGACACCTCCTCCTCCCTATCACATGATGTCTCATGAACTGCAGAGTCCTCCTGTCACCTCTCTGCTGCCAGTCTGCCTTGAAATTTCTTCTCTGGGAAGCAGGAAACCGCCCCGCATCCGAAGTTATTTGTGCCATACCAGCTAGCTCCACACTGTTTCAGAAGTGGCCACACTACAAAAAAAGCTCTGACAGTTTCGCTACAACAGATTTGAAAATGGACGCATTAACTTTGGAACTGTTCACAAAACTGTCCACGAAACCACAGTGATGTTTTGCTAAAATACTGAAAGCATCACTGTTTCTATTCTATAGGGGTCTAAATAAAGTAGTGTTTCTCTCTTCTCAGGGTGCTGCACATAATATATTCATAAATCACTTCTGCTTCTTCTACTGAGTACTTTACCAAGTAACTCCCACAGCTTTTTTCTGATGTGCCTCCTCTGCTTATTTGCTCACTACTTCCTTTATTTCCCTTTTTAACTGATTCTCTCTTGACCACATGGCACACCTATCCTCTCTTTTTCTAACATCTTCTTGGATTTCTTAACTGTGCTCCTCCCCATCACATTGGAATATTCAGTTCCTCATTTTCCACATGGACTCCTGTGATGAGACTCAAGTATTTTAGGTGACACTCATTTATTCTCAGTGTAACTTCCTCTTTTACAAAAAGTCAGTCATGACCGTTTCTTAGCAACAGATTTATCACGACAGATTTTCACAGAACTCAAATGCTCCCAAAAAGGAACTGCTAGAGAAAGCTGGTAACATAACCCTATTCCTGACCACCATTAGAAACAAATGATACAAATTATAATAAAATGTTTTTGTAATTCTGTATGAATCTAGTGAACACATGTAGAATATTAGCACCAACTGAAGTAGATGATCATGTAAACTTCCCTAATTAGCATATTTATGAGCTGATCTGCAAAAACAATCTTCCCTTCAGAAACTGCAAAACAAAACAAATCATGCACAGCCATGATCCTCTCTTGCACTGGCCTAGATTCAAAACTGGAGTCTGCAATGGTCACAGTCACATACATAGACGTCCCAAATAACCAAGCTGCAAAAGAAAGGTGAGACAACTCCTTGTGTGCATGAAAAATGCACACCTTCACTTCAAGCACACCAGTTTTAAACAACCAAGAAGCAGAATTCCATGCAACAATGCCACAGTCTTTAGAAAGAATCTCATTTTTTTTTTCCTCAGAACCAAAATAATAGGCTAAGGTCCAACTAGCTAGTTCATCAAAAATTTAGAGAAAAACTAATTTGAGGATAGGCTGAAAGAGCAAAACCAAATATTAAGTATGATATCCTATGAACAGAAAAAGTGAAACAGTAACATCAATGGTTTAATTCCTTCCATCTTAATATTAACTAAGAGTACTAATTAATTTTACAGTGCTGCAAAATCCTTATGAATGACAGCAGAATCAGGACTGCTGTCTTTGTATTAAGAAGGATGACAACCTTTTTGTCAAATGAAGCCTTGTACTACAGTGGCACTTAGTTTTATTTCCGAAATGCATCCATAATATGTAGCTCCATTATGATAAAAATGGGTTAAAGTAATAGTTCTGTATTATTCCCAAGAGGCAATGCCAGAAAGGTAATTGCCCATATTTGTACTATTACATTATGGGGATGACAGTTTCATGTCTCCCTAATGTTTAAATGAAAATCTATAAAAAAATATAAAATCTGTTTCTCTTTCTTGCTGAGAAATCAATACAAGAGCAAAGCCTGAAATTCCAACTCTGGTCCTGCTCAGACACAAATCCAACTGAAGTCAGTGGGAGTTTTGCCATGGAGAGGATTAAAGACACAATGATTTGCTGCACGCAATGAGAAAAAAAAAGCTATGAAGCTAGGTTTTCATTATGGGGCTGCAGGGATTATTAAAATAACAAGATGTTGGTCTTTCACCTCTCAGTCATACAGTCTCATGGACCTGCGGAGGGGGGGATGGATGCAAGGCTGACAAACCAGTTTGCTGAAGAGCACTTAATGCTGGGCTGGGAGCCAGCAGAAGTTAATCCCTCCTGCAGTGTCTCTGTTCCCTCGGTCTCTTTAAGGTCCAACAAGAAGCAGGAAAGCAGCAAACAGCAACAAGTTTTAGGCAGTGGAGCACACTCATCATAACAAACACCTACTGAAGCCACATGGAGTATAAGTGCTGTTCCAACACTGAGAGGGTGCCTGGGTCCACACCTCTTTGGGAAGCTTTAAACTGGGAGAGAGATGGCAGGAAACAGCAAACACAGGTAGCAGCTTCGTTGGACTTCTGCTGGGAGTGGCTGGACTGCTCCAATAACCGGTGGGACCCTGATATCCCTAGGGGTTACCTGGCTCTGCAGGGAGGGGGAGCTGCACTGCCTTGGGGTCCTCAGGTTTTGCTGGCTGCTCCCTTCACATGTTCATGTTACCTTAGATCAATAGAGAAAATAATTTTTAAAAATGTACACAGTTCATTGACTGAGTGGCTGGGATGGTTTTGTTGTACAGTACGGTTCCCAGAAGCATTACAATTTGGTTTGCTAAACCAGTACCAGTACCAGTACTTTACCATCCAATTTCTTCATGGTTTCACGATGAGGTAGAAAAACATATGGAATTAAGATAAGACAACTTGAAACAACTAAGTTGTCTAACCAGAATGCAAAGTTATACCAAAATGAACTCTTAAAATTTTTATGAGAAAGCACGAATAATGTGGGATCTCACTACAGATGTTAATTTTAAAATGAACTTCATTTTCAAATGTATGATTGCAACAGATTACTGAGATTTTTTATCACTAGCAATGCCATCTGCCACCAATTTAATTTCAAATTGCCAAGCAATTATTGCTAAAAATTTAACACCCAGGTCTACTTCTAATGCTTAATGAAAAAAATGTTTGCGAAGGACCACCACCACTTAACTAACCACACTTAACTGCAAGTTAACAGTTAACTAAACTGAAACCTAAACTTAACTTAAACTAAAGATCAATGTAATCCTTATGATACACCAGCACAAGGGCTTTGGGATTCTGAATTTAAAATAAGTTAGCCCTGTTGAATTAAGCTCACTGACACGAACTCTAGAGCAAGTCTCTAAGTATATACAAATTCATGCAATACTACGAACAAAAAATGAGATTGTTTAATTCACTCTGTTAGTAACACATGACCAAAACGGAAATATACAGATCTATTTCACATCTAGATAACTTCATAGATAATTTTGTAGAAATAACCCAAAACTATAGATAAATACAGGTCTTACGTGAAACTTGGCTATTGTGGATTAAACATCACAAAAAAAAATATTTGGAATTAAAATTGCATTGCTTCATCTTTTTACATTTTCTTTTATGTTAAATGTCTGGCAAGACCTGAGATGTTTACTACTGCAACTGTTCACAGACTGTGAATTTCAAGCTTTAAAATTTACCATTTCCAAACAGTAGGGAGTAGTAATACGTACAAATGGCAAATATTTAAGTTGGCCTCTTAGCTAATGTGAATTGGTTAAGGGATCTGACTCATACCTTTCTCGGTCTCTACTGTTTTGAATTCCTCATAGCTTTGCATCCCATGCAGATATATTCATGGCTGGACAGACCAATTTGTTAGCATTTTACAGTCACAGGGTATAAACAGAAACACAGTGCAAGGAATGACACAGGAGAATCAGGCTGCACAAGCTGTTGCAATTGCCATGGATAGGTACCACCAAGAAAACATTTCAGAATACTAAAGAAAGCAGTAACATATTATTCAGGGACAATTTAATGTGGTACTAACAGGTCTCCCTAGAATCCTGAAGCAGATAAAATTACTTAAGCAAGAGAAGGATGTGACTTCAGGCAGGACCACGCATGCATGCATGGTTTCTCCTGTCCATAACTGCAGTGATAGCAAGAAACTCATGAATAAGAGCCTCTGATTTATTTTATAAGGTAATACAGTGTTATTCTCTATCTGATGGCAAAGCCAGCACTCTGGTGTAACCAGGCAAGCATCTACACAGACTCTTTGCATCCTGCAACATGCAGATGGATTCCTAGTGAATGAAGTGACTTAAGATTACATTTATATTCTGTTTAAATAAATAAATCTCACAGTAGCCTGACTTATGGCACCCAAAGCAAGACTGGCCTGTCTCCAAATGGGAAAAGAACATCAGATGTTTTTTAGAATTTCCACTCCTCTCCTACAGACAAACAAACCCTTTGTAATTAGACTGATGACAGGATAATTCAGTTTCTCCGCAGCCTCTATGCTTCATCTATCAAAGTATGTCCTTTCCTGGCACAAGTATCTGTCCCCTGGCAATCACTGATCAAATTGCTATCACGTGGGCAATCTACAAATCACTAGTGGTTACAGTGGCTGCCACCATAGGCAAAGTTCAGACTAGAATCTAGCCCAGTTAGGAACAACTGCTCCCAGAGGCAATGCCATCGCCAACAAACAACAGGCAATAACTTTACTTAGCTCAGGGTAGTTGAGTTCAAAGGCAACAGGGTTATATACACATTTGGATTCCAACAAAACATGAAATAGCAGCAGGAAATGGAAACTTGGGACTCTGCTTTAGAAAGGAAAAACAGTTATGATAAAACTTTGCCTTCCTCTTGAACAGGCATGTAGCCTTTCATGATTTTTTTTAACACAATGACAAAAAGTGATAAAGTGTGGCTCTTTACCTGGAAAGAGCCTATTCCAACTCATAAGGGAAAACCTGTGTTGACGTATGGGAAAAGGTAACCTGTTATACCACACATCAAGTAGAAAGCTGGTCTCTGCATGTTCTACTTCAATGTCATACCTCAAATATCTGGCAGTTACTGGAATAAGGAAATGCTCAGGCAATTCACCCAGATTAGCTGGTTTTGATTGCTACTCTCACAAGAAAACAAGTGCAGAGCTTATTACATGTACTGAAAAATGAGACATCTGAGCAATTAGTGGTGACACAGTTTTACTGTTTGTGTAGCAGAAGCCTTCACCGAACCCATCAGGGACTGAAGTAACTATCTCTAGGCTACTTGGTATCCAGAGGACAAACTTTACCTGAAGACAGGTATATAGCTATATTACAATATAGAGGTAGTACCTCAGACTGCCAAAAGTTTACTTATAAAAGATAAAAATAGGAGAGCAATAGACTTTCAAAAAGTCTTTCATCTAATCACCTGACATTAATAAAAAAATAACTGAGCAGGGCTTCACAAAAGAAAGATAGCACTGGCATCCTTTCATACTTAAACTTTTGTCTCTCATATTTAAGGCAAAATGCACTAATTTGAATCTCAGTGAAACTCAGTCTTATGTAAATGTTTTCTTCTGCAAAGCACAGACATACTGAGACTTTAAGTTCTGTTTTAATTCTAATAGTTAATCCATACAGCTACACATAGGCCTTGGCTTTTTCCTAGTAGTCTTAAGTCATTTAACAGAAGTGAACCAACTTCTTATGACCGTGCATTTATTAGGTGCAAGTGCTTCAGGAATCTCTGACATGGTTACATCTACTGACTTTAACACTGGAACCATCGAGGGCAAGAAAGCGTGAGCTAACTTACAATCTCTGACCCCAGCATTACACCAGGTCTCACAAAGAAGCATTGAAATCAGCTGTGTGCCATGCATCTTAAGAAAAAGAAAGGGCATCTCTGGTTTAGGAGCAAGGTCTATGCTGCAACTTCTGCTGGAGTAAAGACATAACAAAAACTTGGCATGAACTGACAACAAACTAAAAGAAACATTACCCAGCCTTCCAACAAAGGTTTATACAAAACTAGCCGTTTTCTTGGATTGTGTTCTCTGAGGCAGGGATGATGCATCCATTCCTGAGGTATCATTGAATTCCATGCTGACCTTGTGTTAAAATGCTTTCAGGGAAAAATATCATGATTATTCTGTGGGACCACATTAGTCATCAAGAAACCACACAATATACACCCATATGGCCACAAAGAGTTTCACTGCTTTCTTGTCTTTTACTTGGTGGTCCTGCTCTGGCAGGGGAGTTGGACTTGATGATCTCTCGAGGTCCCTTGCAACCCCTAACAATGTGATTTTTCATAACTAATATTAGTTATTAAGAGTTATGAAGGAAATACAATCTGTGGTGTAATTGATATGTGGTTCCAAACACACACTGCTATATTTTCCTTTTGCATACTAGCTCCCTTGGGAAAACGTCATGGCTAAACAGCCAGTTGAATTCTCTCCATCCTTGGCATGTGTAAGAAGCACAGCACTTACAGGTGGCAAGAGAGAATGAAGGTATGAAAGACACAGCCACATTAATATTCCAACTTATTACAAGATCTTACTGATTACTGGTGCAATGCAATAAGGAATTATATCTGGCATTTGCTATGTGCAAAAATGAAGAAACATAACAGCCATCATAAGAATGGCCTAAGGGGAATAAACTACCAGTTTAGAAACTACTGTAGAAAATCAAATTGCATAAATAAAACACACAAGTGAATGTTAAATTATTTTTTCAACTACCAGAGCACGCTATCAACTTGTGCACCTGACAAGAAGTCTAATCCAAATTTACTTTAAGCTTTCTTTCAAAAGTACTTTTCCATATCTTTCATCTCAGAGTCCTGAGAAAAACTGGTAGTCACCAAACCACTCTCCATGATATTTATGTTAGGTGAAGCCCCTGGTGACTGCAAGAAGGAACACATTAAACCCATTTTTAAAAAGGGTAGTAAGGAGAACCCTGCGAACTACTAGCCTCTCAGCCTCACCTCTGTGCCTGGGAAGATCATGGAGCACATTCTTCTAGAAGGTCTGATAAGGCATGTGGAGAACAGGAAAGAGATCCAAGACTGCCACCATGGCTTCACCAAGGGCAAACCCTGTCTAATAAATCTAGTGGCTTTCTATGATAGGGTAACTACATCAGTTGTGATCTCTCTGGACTTCTTTAAGGCCTTCAACACGGTCCCTCACAATATCCTACTTGCCTAGCTGGAGAGTTACAGGTTTGATGGGTGGACTGTTCAGTGGATAAGGAATTGCATGGATGGTGGCACCCAGAGGGTAGTAGTCAGTGGCTCGAAGTCCTGATGGAAACCACTGACAAGGAGTGTCCCTCATGGGTCTGTACTGGGTCCTGTACTCTTTCATATTTTTAGAAAGGATATAGACAGCAGGATTGAGTGCACCACCAGCATGTTTGCAGATGACACCAAGCTGAATAGTGCTGCTGATAATCCCAAGAGATGGGAATGTCATCCAGAAGGACCTGAACAAACAGGAGAGGTGGGCCCAGGTGAACCACAGGAGGTTCAACAAGACCACGTGCAGGGTCCTGCACCTGGGTCAGAACAATCTGCACTATCAGTACAGGCTGGGACAGGCTGGGTGATAGAGAGCAGCCCTGCAGAAAAGGACTTGGGGATGCTGATGGATGAAAAGCTGGATGTGAGCCAACAGTCTGCTCTTGCAAACCACAGTCACATCCTGGGCTGCATCAGAAGCAGCGTGGCCAGCAGATTGATAGAGGTGATTCTGTCACTTTCCTCTGGTAAGATCTCACCCGGAGTACTACATCCAGGTCTGGAGTCCCCAGCACAGGAAGAACATGGACCTGATGGAGTGGGTCCAGATGAGGGTTACAAAAATGATCAGTAGACTGGAACACCTGTCCTGTGAAGTCAGGCTGAGGGAGCTGGGGTTGTTCAGCCTGGAGAAGAGAAGGCTCCAGATTCTTGGGGCACTGAAGAGGTGCTATCCTGGACTTCAGGAAAACAGGCAATACCATCACATAAGGCCCTGCAGAGAAAAAGAGTCCAAGAAATCTGGTTAATATTCAAAGATCACCTCCTCCAAGCTCAGAAGTGAGGAATCCTAACAAAGAGGATGTCAGGCAAAAAAGCCAGGATGCCTGTTTGGATGAATAAGGAGCTCCTGGAAAAACTCAAGCACAAAGAGCAAGTCTACAGAGGGTGGAAGCAAGGACAGGAAGCCTGAGAGGAATACAGAGAAATTGTTGAAGCACCCAGGGATCAGCTTAGGAAAGTTAAAGCCCTGACAGAATTAAATCTGGCAAGAGACACCAAGGGCAACAAGAAAAGCATCTATATCTATGAGGGTCATAAAAAGAAGAGTAGGATAAATGTGGCCCTCTTTGAAAGGAAACAGGTTGCCCAGGATATGGAGAAGGCCAAAGTACTCAGTAACTTTTTTGGCTTATTTTTCTTTAAGAAGTGCTCAGGCCACATGGCCCAACTCACAAAAGACACAGTCCCTAGTGGGAGAATGAAGAAACAGCCACTGTAGGAGAAGACTGTTCAAGGCCATCTGAAGAAGTTGATGGTGCACAAGTCCCTGGGATCTGATGAGATACACCACAGGTTCTGAGAGAACTAGTAGATTAAACACTATCCATCATATCTGACAAACTGTGGCAGTCCAGGGAAGTTCCCACTGACTGGAAACATAATGGAAACATAAACCTGAGTTTGTGGCCAGTACTGAAACTGGTGCTTAACATCTTTGTCAGTGACAGATGGTGGGGTTGAGTGCACCCTCAGCAAGTTTGCTGACTACACCAACTTGCCTCGTGTGGTCAATGCACTGCGTGGAAGGAATTTCACCATTGACAGGCTTGAGAGGTGGCCTTATGCCAACCTTGTGAAGTCCAGTAAGTCCACGTGCAAGGTTTGGGTGGAGAGTGGTCACAGAATAGCCTTGAGGAGAAGGACTTGTGTATGTTGGTTGATAAGAAGCTCAACATGAGCTGGCAATATGTGCATGCAGCCCAGAAAGACAAGCTCATGGCATCAAAAGAAGCGTGGCCAGCAGGTTGAGGGAGCTGATTCTCCCCCTCTACTCTGTTCTTGTGAGACCCCACCTGGAGTACTGTGTCAAGGTCTGAAGCACCCAATGTAAGAAGGACATGGTGCTGTTGGAGGGAGTCCTGAGAAGGGTCACAAAAATGATCAGAGAGCTGGAGCACCTCTCCTGTGAAGACAGGCTGAGAGAGCCTGGCTTTGCCAGCTTGCAGAAGAGAAACTTCTGGAGAGACCTAATGGAAGCCTTCCAGTACCTGCAGGAAGCCTACAAGAAAGCTGGGGATGGTCTTTTTATCCAGGCATGTAGTGATAGGATGAAGGGATGATTCTTTTGAACTGAAAGAGAGTAGATTTAGGTTAGATATCAGGAGGAAATTCTATACTGTGAGGGTGTTGATACCCTGGAACAGGTTGCCTAGGGAAGCTGTGGCTGCCCCTTCCCTGGAAATGTTCAAGGTCAGGCTGGATGGGCCTCTGAGCAGCCTGGTCTAGTGGGAGGTGCCTCTGTTCACGCAGAGGGGTTGGAAATGGATGATCTTTAAGGTCCCTTCTAACCCAAACCATTCTATGATTCTCTTTATCCACTTTTGTTTTTCATCAGACACTATGAACTGCTTTTTTTGTTTGTTTTGAAGGGATTATTTTAGTTAAAACTCCATTCCCTGTTTATAGTCATTAATGACATCTTCTTTTATTGTTAACTCTGCTCTGCTTATTAAAGTTCTAGAGCTCTTGATATCAACTCAGAAGACAAATAACAATTAAATCTCTCACCTTTAACAAACTAGCTAGAAAACACTTAGTTTAGAAAACTGCACATTATATTTGCTTTTTATAGGTAAAACAAATTGTCAAAAAGGTCTTTCAACAGAATTATCTAAATATCAGTATACAGGATTTTATCACATTTTGCAGTCATTGTTAGGACTACAAATCTTACACGTTCTATTATTTTTCTTTACAGTCTGCTTACAAACATAAGAAGAAATATCAACTCAATCTGAAAGGTGATTTTAAAAATTAATTTTACTTTTAAAATAGTAACAAAACCAACCAATGAATTAACTTTTTGTTTTTAGAGTGTATTAATGGAGAAATTAGACAGAGATAACAATATCTCAAGATAACAAATATCCCTTACATGTCATTTGTATTTTTTTCTCATTCAAATGGACAGCATCAATTTATTTATACAAGAATACTGCAAAGTTACAGTCCACGTTCATTAAGAATTGAACCCTAATTTTCATTTTTACACTATTTGTGTAATCAAGAAGATTAAGACTTTATGTTACTTCTTATACTGTTGACTTTGTAATTTCCTGGGCAGCACCAATATTTATTTTCATTTTTGCCTTTACTTAGCTTCATTTTTTTATTGTTCTCCCTAGACAGTAACTTTTTACACTGTTGATGCTTCAAAACCTATAATACAGTATTTCAATGGCAAGCTTGCTACCTCTCAAAAAAATATCCACTGCATCACAATTTCAGTGTTTTTCTTCTTGATAAAGTATTTTCATTAACACAATATTTATATTGTTGGAATGTTTTTTTTAAATAATTGTCTATACCAGCTTAATCAATAATACAATTTACCTGTAATAGCAGTCCTATTGAAAGATTCTCTTTGAAAATAATGGACATTTATATGAAGCCTGTCTCTTCTAGTGATCATGAATCAAATTACTTCCAAAAGCATATTTTATGTGGATGATGATAAAAAGGCATACATGCAAAATACACTACATGACATGATTCTACGAATCTAAGAAATTACAGTTGTTCTAATAGGTGAAAAAATTAAAAAATTTGCCACTAGCATACAAAGCAGAATTGCCACCAGTGGTCATTGATGCCCTTAGCTCCTAGAAGAGTACAGTATGACCAAACATTTCACAAACAAGAAAATGAACATGTAATGCAACAACCACATCTGCTTTAATTAAAATACAGCAATCAAATTCATAGGAAAATGATACAACCTAGAAAAAAGCAAAAACAGAAAAATACTGGGCTCAGACTGTGACATAAGCATTTCAATATTCTTGTGGGCTCTATTTCATTCCGTCTATCAAGAAATTCAGATGATCCAGGCTAAAAAAGTCCCAAACCAAAACACACCCTTCAAATCACAGAACTGATGTTTCCTCAAAACAGTTTGGAAAACCAGTACAATTTGAGTATTCAACTAATGAACTCATGGTCTTTATGGCTCACAGTCAAATTTGATTTGAATACACACCCACCTGATGGAATGTATGGTAAACACACATAAGTTTAAATTAAATTAAGTAGAAATAAAACTGTTGCAAACAGTTTTTTGGCAGGCATCCAAGATGCTATAAAAATGTAATTAAGGAGTTAAGTCATACTTTTTATCAGAACAAAAAACAACAATAAGCACATTTATAACAACAGGTAACACGTGAGGATCACTCCAAGATCCACATATTTTCCAATAAACTGAAAAATTACTGATGAAATACTAGATGTGAACAATTTACAGAATGAAAGACACAGTGATAATGAATTATAAAACTTTATTGGTCTGTTAAAAGTGAGTTCCTCAAGTACATATCTTTTTAAAGTATAGATTTTTCAAACTGCTATGGTTGTAATTGTAAATAAAAACTATTATTGTCTGTTATCTACAATAAATATAAAACAGTTACAATGTGAAGAAATAGAGGGTTCAGAAAGGATTCACAACTTGCTGGTGGATTATAGCAAACTTCTTTTTTTTATGATGTGATACAGTAGATGAAATTTTCGTGCTATCATTTGAGTACTACTTTTTTCACAATGTGAAAAGTAAGTTTTAGTAAACAATACCTTAGCTCTATACTTTGATACCAATAGAATGGCTGTCTTACAATTTTTAAGCTGAACGTGAAATCTAAGACAAGAAACACGGAGATTTTAATGGCAATGAAATACTTTTCCAATGTATTTGCCAAAGAATTGGATTTTTTCCCATTTTTTGGACATGCCTGAGAAGTAAGCACTACACTGCTTCATCAATCAAAGTCATCACAAGAAAGCTATGCCTTCACCCTTTACTTTCCTTAACATCAGGCTGTTCCCTGAAATCCTGTGTGGTTGCTCTTGCCTCTCCAGCTGAGGAACAAGTTACAATGAAAGTGTGTATGCAATGAGGGGAGTTTTCTCCTGGGTTAAGATGTAACCTGCTTAGCAGCACCACTGTGAGATGCTGCCTCTAAGGGCAATGGGAGAAGTGCTCTCTTCAAAATGAGAGGAACTTGGGTCTCTACTACCTGCTCCAGGCCAGAACACTTGTTTATTCAACACACTCCTTGCAGCTGAAAAAAATATATCTAACCATGGAAGGATGCTATTAAAACTGTAAGGATAAGGCACTTCCATATCAATACACAATCCAAGCTGAGATCCTTCAGTCTGTCTGAAGGAGCATACCTTTTTTCTGAAAGTATGCTAAGCAGTTAAACTTAACATTTGACTCAAAGGCAGTATTGTATTCCACATGTTTGATCATACAGTCTACAGTCTTGTGGAACTAAATAGCTGCATTTATTTCCAATTGATGAATTGTTTTCTATTTGCACAGCAGATTTAATTTGCACGTATAAAAGAAAAACAGAACACATGGAAGTCACCTTCCAAGGTTTGGGGAATACACATTCTGATGGAAGCAGGACAAGGCTGTGAAACATACAAAACACACAGTACCAACACAGTCTGTGCTCCCTCCAATGCTGTATTTTTATTTCTCAGAACTTCCAGCCATCCAAGAATGCTTGCTGCGGATAGCAGAACCAAAAATCTGGCACAACATGGGCCTGCACTATAATCTGGAATACTTCACACTATCACATAATGACAGCACAGCTCTTCACATGAGTAATTAAAGGATATTTCTAACCTAATGAGAAGAGTGCATATCACAGCTCTCAAAGGAGGATGTTGACCTCTGGCAAGAACAGCAAAGAAGGAAAAACAGAAGAACCCCTGAAAATTGGAAGGAAGAGAAAAAGCCATAAAGAATGATGAGGAAGTAGAAGAAGAAGGAAATACTAAAACCTTCAGGTAAGCTTCTGGGGTTTCTTTTAAATAAGTATGAGCAGAATACTTAGGCCTCCCAATCCATTAATAACTTTCTTATTATTTCAAATGTTCAATACACAACTAGAAAAGGAGCACTGAAGTAAGAATCAAGAAGATGTCAGAAAGGATACTTTTTTAGCTGTCTGAAAGCTTCCAACGTGCAAACCATTTTCAAGGTTTTAGGCATTCAGACAGCTTCTAAGTGCTAGACTTCATGTGTATGATTAATTGTCAAATTATCATGGATGGCCAGGAGAAGGGACTGAGAAACTGGACATCTGTATGAATGCTGTTGTATAAAGAGTCAGTAGAAGTGTACTGATTATGTACCATAATTTTGTAATTTTTGAAAAGCGTGTTCTTACAGATTGGCTACACCTTAGGAAAGAAATAGGTTACTAATTCTTTTTCCATGAGTTAAAGAAGAGCCATTACTGCAAGAACCATCTGAAACAGAACAATGTCCACAGGCTTTCTTGTCACTGCCTGCTGCCAACAAGGATCTTGCTGACACTGAAACAAATGGTTTTCTTCATTGCTGCATGGGAGAGACCCAGCAGCTAGTCAAAGCCAGTAGAAAGGTTGGGGACTACTTCGCACAAGTTAGGATACTCTGACACACATATATTGCCATGTGAATGTGTCACAGTAGCCTCCATCTGCTCTTGCCTGTGAGGTCCCCCCACACCCATCAACACAAAAACACAGTCCCCTAATACATTTCTGCAGGAACAGCTTTTGCAAGAGGCCCACCTCACCTGGCATGACAGGCAGGTGCAGAAAGCACAATAGCGACTCTGGGCTCTTCCAGGGAACAATGCACTTGTTTGCAACATAGAGCTGGCCACTAATCAAACTTCTACCACATTCAGCCTGAGCAGGTCTATTTAACAGATCAGGTGACGTGCCTCGCTTCACACCAAAGCATCACAGCAGTGCTTCCACTTCAGTCTCCCAATATATTTGCTCATCAAAATTCTCAATAGCTTATTTCAGTACTTCTCTGAGTACATTAGATGTCAATTTGAAGTAAATTACAGTATAAATAAAGGCCTTCTAGCAGAACATTGGAAATTTGCTTTTATTTCAGTTTTGTGTCTAGCACAGTGAAAAAAAAAAAAAAGCAATTCTGCCTTTAGACACTTCATAGCCTTTTTTATTGCTCAATGAAACAATATTAAAGCTCTTTAATGTCAAATCCTGGATCTTCGGCAACTTCTACCATGTTAATAGTTCCTGCCTTAAGTCTTAGTTTGAGTCTCGCTTTATTGTAAGAAAGTCACAAATTCCTAAATAGCTGAGCCCTTTATAAACCAGCACCATTTAGGCAGATCAGAATCTCTACAAGCAACATCACTTAGAATCAACCTGAAAGTCTGAAGCTAGTGGGTACCACAATTTCCATTTAGCTTCCTTAACTTTAAGAGACTCTATACACACACTGAAAAGAAACCATTTTAGAAACATGTAGGTTTTTTTCCATCAAGCGTTAAACGTCTGCAATAAGCGATTACCAGTAACAAATCACATGCTGTAATCCATAAGGTTCTGTTAATATCTGCATTAAGTAATAGTGCACTGAGTAGCTAATATAAGATATAGTACAAAATATGTAAGAAAAATATTCATATATATATATATATATACTTGCACATATATATATATATATATATTTCATTGGTGTTGTATAAATCAGTTGTGGTTTATTAAAGTTACCTCCATGATTACATAAAATCCAAAATATCATGTCAGTACATATTTGAAGGTCAAACTTACTCCTATACTATAAAGATGAACTGCAAAGTGCTACAAAATAAATTACAAAAAAAAATATGTAAGATCCCCAATCAATAACTGTGCACATTTATGCATATAAATATTATGAATCAGAAAGAACTACCCATTAAAATTAAATATTTTGAAAATCAACTGCCAAATTCCAGCTCTGCAAGTTTGCCTTCTCTCTGCCAGAAGAAAAGAGTTTAAATTCTCACTGTATTTATCTGGCAATGAATTGTGAATACATAACAGAAATATGATCACTTTGTCCCAGCAAAACTTAGACTAGAGTCTGGGCTACTGGATCATACTCTGCTTATGATCCAACTTTGATGTAATTCCACTGACTTTAATTCAAATATTGCTGACCTAAGTGATTCTCCATTCATTTAATATCAGCTCAATAGCATAAGATACAATTTCAACATGAGGAGAGATTCATAGATAAGCAGTAAGTCTGAGAAGAATATAAGTAAAAGGAAATTAAAAAAATCAGTAAGCAGAAAAGAAGTTAGTATGTCTATAAATAAGATCATGTCCACATAGACTTAGGGAGGAAAAAAGGCAGACATTCCTAATATTGTTTCTGAGGAGCAGCAGAATACTTGTTGACATCTAATTTCAAACAAGAACTATAACGGATACCCTTAATTGCTGCCATCCCTCCCCAGATCACCACTCTATGTGCAGGGCAACAAAGATACCACGATTCCTAAGTCATCAGTAGACTTCCACTTCTGCTCTCTTCTTTAATGTGCAGCAAAGAACACATCTTTATGACAGATTTTTGAGAAGTGAAGAAAGCACTTCAGGAACTGCAACTCACCTTCCCTAGCCAGTGTCAAGAGAAAGAAAATAGCTCTCTGCATAGGTCTAGAATAATGCAAGTTGTGGATATATTTCTTGACTAATAAGGATATTTCCAAATCTTGAGCATAGCAGAAATAAAGAACTTGGATGCAAGAGACTGAAGAGAACACAAAGAAAACATCAGAGGACAAAGAGTCTTAAAAGGCAAACATTCAGTAAGGATACAGAGATAGAACAAGAGAGTCAAGACAGCAATGCAGAATGGGATGGTGGACACTGTAAAAGACTGCAGCTAAAGAAAAGACAACAGTGTTTGAATGGAAAGGTGAAAATGGCTGAAATTAAAATACATAATCAATTAAAAGCAAATGCAGGAGAGACCAAACAATTACATCTCTTTTTTTTACTAAATGTAATTTTAAGGAGTTAAAATCAAGAACAACTCAGAAAAGTAATCAAAATGCATAGAAATGTAAGCATCTATCTCAGTGTTTTGCTGCTAATCTTTGTAGCTAAGTCACGGTTTAAACCCTGAAACTTCATCTTTCTTACTATTCCCTAGACTGAAAAAATCAAATTCTGAACTCAGGATTTGATAGGTAAATAGCATGAAAATTAACATCTAGCCCGACATCGAAATGCTGTCCCTTCTCTTGCAAAATGGTCATGCCTTCACTTAGCTTTACTTGTTATAATAAACTCTTCTCAGAAAAGAGTAGGATCTCTTCTGAAGCATACCTCACAGTTAAATATGAACAGTTAAATAGGACAGTCTGATGGACCAACCATACAGTGTTGTTATTCTTGCACATGGCTCAAAATAAGCATTCCAACCTACTAATGGTTTGTACACTTACCCAAAAACTTATGGGCTATCCTGAATAAGCATGACCTAACTGAATGTGTAAGAAATGACACTCTTTCAGCACCCAAATGCACTAACTATTCAGTACTGCCACCTTTCTGTATACAGCCCCCATTCCCCATCTTTCTGGCAAAGTCAGTGGAACCACATACATAACTAGGATTTGTAGGGCCAGCTCTGCAATTTAGTGCTTTAGGATTTTAGTCCATTTCCTGAAAATATACATGAACTTAACTTCAGGATGTGAGCATTCCCACTGAAATCAATGAGTTTACACTCACACTCAAATCAAGCATTTATAGAAGTTTTGCAGAGCCACTATTGCAATAAAATATAAGCAACTTTGCAGTTCACCTTCGATAAATATTATTTATAAAAACAATCTTTCCAGTTAAGATCAAACAGAAAAAGATTGACAGAGGAAACACTATAGCGCAATTTCATCTCAATGTGATTCTGGAAGACGTACTGAGGACAAGGCAATTGTAAAAAGTGTGATAGCTTATTTATGGATTTTCTTGAGTTTTATAGCTGCCTCAGGGCTCTGTTCACCCTGTTCTTTCAAAAACAGCTACTGATTTGAATGTATTTCTACAGTTCTCCAAACACAGCCAGCATCTAAAAGAGAAGTCCATGGGAGGTGGCACTTCACTCGGCAAGAGCAATGTCCACTCCCTAGTATGCAGCATACAGCTTCCACAAGCTCAACAGCCCCTCTATCATCTTTTCCTTATTTCATTTACCCATCCAGTGGGATCTTATGAAATAAAACAAAACCTAAAAGAAACAAAATTAAATATGAGAAATCATGCTTTAAAAACAAACAAACAAAAAAAAAACCCAAAACAAACAAAAAACAGAAGAAAAAACAACAAAAATTAATACAAAAGTTCAAATACAAATGAATAGCTGACAATCAAACACATAAAGATAAAATACATTTAAAGCATACATATAAATTTAAATAAAAACTTTACGAATTTATGAAAATTACATAAGCTCTATCTTGTGGGCTGTGATTTTATTCATCAGTTAAGAATGGATAAGGCATGTTACTTACTTATCTTTAATATATCAAAATATCCATATTTAATTCTAATACGATGAAACTAGACTTTTCCAGCCAGGGTTTGCATGATGCATGGGTCAGAAAATCCTTGCTGCTTTGTGCAAAGGCCTGTGGTGAACAAACCTTGGTGTACAATCAAGTGCTCTGTCTTTGTTCCTGTACAAGTGAAGGGAACCTTACTATAGAGCAGAGCAGAGCTGCTGTAAGTACAACACCAGGTTCCTCAGTAAACTTTGTTTCACAGCTTAGCTCTGTGCACATCACCCTTTCTTCTTCTCCAAACAAACTCCTAGCCTAAATGTCATTAAATTACTTTGTAATGGCAGGAAAAAATGGAGTTGGGGGAAGTATTAATTAATTATCTTTAAATTTATTGTTTCTAGATCAAGAGGAACTTAAAAATTAACATCACAGTACATTGAAACACAAGTATGAAGTCCTCAGTTGTATTCTGATTTTAGATGAAGTAGAAACATCTGTCCTCCAAATGCTACCTGAATGTGTACGGATAAGAACTTCAAAAAAAGCTATGTTTAGCCCTGCGTGAAATCCAACTATTTAACTCCATAGCATAAATACACCCTAGATCAGCATTGTCTTACCCAGTCTGTTGTTATCTGATGCAGTTGAGTTATTATGTACGTCACTGTTGACAGTCACCATTACTTGTTCTGATAACATTTGAAAAAAAAACAACAACATATGAGAGTTGTACTACTATCCTACAAATGTAAACTTTATTAGTAGATTTTGCTTGTATGCTTTTGGGGCTCTTTTTACTTTGCTTTAGTAAGTTCTCAATGTTTATAAAGAGTAAAAGTTTATCTATAGTCCACAGCAATTTAAATAATTCATAGCCAAATCCTGATCTGCCAAAATGAACAGACTTCAACTATCAGTTTCAAGAGAAGCTGAATTTTACTGTTAGTAATTAAGTAACAATGACTAATTCATTTGCATTACATTTTCTTGCTTTTTATAACCTTGAGGCACTCTTAGTACTTCTGCCCTGAAAATAGCTAATAGCACATTCAGAAGATGAACATTCTAGCTTTGAGCCATTGTACATTTCCAAAAGGGTGTGGCAAAATTCCTTTTCTCTGAAACAATTTGTAAGTTTTCATGTAAGGCATCAAGAAGAAACAGAGGGATCTGACCAATTCACACATACAAATATAGTATCAATCAAACTGTGCATCATTTCAGAATGGCCAGGCTTCTGTTTTACCTGGAGATAAAGGCTCTAGGCTAGACTAACACTGAGAAGATGAGTTTCTTACTGTGGTGACGAGTACCACAAGAACTTGTAAGCAACACTACATTACAGCTGTAATCTGTGATTTTACTGAAGCCTACATTTTTCAGGTCCTTGCTTCTTCTACTGTCTCCTCTGACATATAAAAAGTATCTTAAAGTGAATTAATACACTTTTGCCATACCATGACACATTCAGTGAAAGCATTCAAAACCATAGGCTCAGTTGCATAGCATATCAACATCTCAACTCTAAAAGTCTACTGTAATGTCAAGGAAAACTCATAGCTATAAAATATGATTTCATGACCATGTGCCCGTTGTAAACTCTGTCTAAGAGAGTTCCAGGAAGGCTGAGGATCTGTTTCTGCAAATAGGAGAGTAGCAGGCTTTTCTAGGCCTTTCTGCAGCATTTTTACTGAGTCACTGTAGTTAATCATTATCGCCCTTAGGATGCAAATATCCATGAAAGATGTTTCGAAGTCACCGGTCAGACAGAAAGAGAGAAGCATTATCAGGGTTTTGGTAGTATAGAGTTGAAAGCTATTTCATGGTTGCTACCTTCCCTTCAGTTTTTTAGGCCATTCAGACCTCCTCTGTGGGATTTTGTTTTCTTACAATTATGAGATTGCATACATTCTCGGACACAAAGTCAATGTATTTACATGTATGTACAACGTATTTACATCAAACACACATCTACACCACATTTTTAACACTAAAGCAAATAATTGCAAGCAAAAGATTTCTGACCTTGCAGTATGTTCCTTTCCATGTCTGCTGCAATCACAGTGGATTATACTGTTGTGTTTAAACTCACTTCTGATTGTGCATTTGAAAAGTTAACTGATGGACAACTATTAAGTGTACAGTACTACACAAAACACAGGTAGACAATAGATCTGTTTATATTCTTATTTGCATCTGCGTGTGGATTATTAACTGCAGTAGTCAAGTAAATGGAAGAAGACTCAGACGTAGGACCTGAGCAGTCTACAGGAGTCAAGGGAGTTCTACAAGTCCTATTGAAGTCACAAGAATTAATCACTATAAATACATCTTGTAAAGGAAAAATTTATTAATAGAAAGGAATTTTAAAAAGAAGAAAGGAAAAAAATGTTTTAAAATAAGACAGTCTATTGACCTTAGTCACTGAAACATAGAAGGAAACCATGTAAACTACACAGAAAAGAAAATAACATAAAAATATGGAGATAATTGCAGGGGGGTGTGGGCTGGGACACAGGTAAAATGGAAGATGAAAAATGAACTGAAATATAAAGATGCAGAAACTGAAGAGAGTGTTTTTTAAAAAAAAACAAAATAAAACACAACAGTTACAGAGAAGCTATAAAAACTACCAACCCACTAAGCAGCAGAAATATGACTTCATTTGTACACAATCTCTCTGACTATTTGGAGTCATTAAACTAGTAGATGCAAAATATTATGGACAGTGGGTATTTAGACGACGATTTGTCATGTCCTAACTGCCAAGCTCTTACCTGGCTTCTTAGAGCTCAAAAGGAGTTAGCTGGGCAGGCTGAGGCAAAGGCTGATTTTGGCTTGAGTTGCTGCCTGGGCACTGGATTCTGAGTTTAATACTAGCTTAAAAAAATCCACTGCTGTTATGTAAGCTGCCACTCATACTTGCAAAGAAAAGTACACTGAAGAATAAAAATAAAATACTCGAAAGTGGAGGAGAGACAAAAAGCTATCCATCCTTCCTGTACAACAAATTACAGAACTTCATTCATCCTTTAGAACATGATGTACCTGGCTCTCTCAGATGCAAAAGATAATAAGCCTGCTGTTACATTATTTCTCATATCAGCTTTTCATTCACAGAGTTTTGAACTGAGCACTGTGCTCACTATTAGTCTTAAAACATTATAGTGATTTTGCAATACACTATTTTGGGGACATCAATCCAAGTCTAGAGGCTCTTGTCCAAAGAGAATGTGCTACATAAAGTGTAGTTTAAAATTATGTTATCAATACAGATCCAGCTGAGCCAATAGTAAGGATATTTTTAATCCTTCAACCGGCTTTCTGGAAGGTGACTATCTCATGAGTTTTGCAGATCTGTCTCTCAGGTACTGCTAAGTGTTCTGTAACTTCCTAAGAGTTTATTCTTTTTGGAAGCTGGATAAAATGCCTTTTAGAGCAACTGTTCTTAGATTTTCTATTAATTAGAGGAGAAAGCATAAAAAGGAAAGAAAAATAGCAAAAAGTTCATGTATTTATACATACCGAACAAGCAAGTAACCAAGAGCCAAGAAGAATCTTTCATAAACATGATCCTTTTTATATGTAAAGAAGCCAACTTTTTCCCTACTTTAACTAGTGCACAAGAGCAGTTAATAGCATGATAATAGCTAATGTATTGTCATACCTGAAAACATGTGTAAAATCATTTTTACTTCAGTAGGATTTTAAATAATTTATTCTGATGATCTGTACATAAATTGGAGGTCTGCAGGTAAACTTTCTTATCATTACAAACATGACCTAAACTCTTTCAGAGTCAAGAAAAGTTTCCTGTAATGAATATACTCACATGGCACTTGGCAAAATTCTGAGAAAATTCTGTATCTCAATTTCACATTAGTCTCTCTTTTCAGATCAGATTTTCCAGTAACTTAGTTTACCTAGTTTACTCAGTAATGGAAAAACTAATAACTGGAAAGATTAAACAGGCTACCCCATGAAGTTTTACATCTAGAGGGTCAAGAGTCTTGACACTTTTGTTTTCCAGTTGCTTACAACAATGGAAAGGCAGAAAACAATATGGTATTGTATTAACCTCAAGACTGGTTTTATTAACTCAAAAATTATGGTCTCCTTTACAATTCCTCAAAATACTGCAATGTTTTAGAAAGTTCCACTTTTCCACTAGCTCTTCCTCTAATGTTTAGATTTATACTCCACAGATAAGGAAAGAGTTTGCCATTTTATGGATGCTGCCACCTGAATGAGATTTCAAAATGAGCTTAATAAAATTGGAGCCATTAATATTAGTGTTGCAGGCAGCAGTCAATCTGTTTAATAGCTTGTTTCATTGATCTACAACTTCATAAAATGAGAAAGAGAGTCAAATAGAATTATATGTACTTTAGTGTAGAATCCTATTAAACTGTTCTCAGAGTGAAAGAAGTTAGAACCAAGAGACAGTATAACCTGCCCTGTCTACTCAGCTTTTTAGAGGACAACAATATTTTGGGCTAGTAGTCCTCTATGTTGCTAACAAGGATCATTTAATATCTTAATCAGTTTTTCCTTAGCCTGATAAGGAGTTTTTGTTTTATTTCCCAGCAAGATACATTCGAAGAGGTACTAATTTTCCAAGCTGGAAGCAGAAAATGAAATATTTTTGCTCAGCACTCTTGAGGAGGAAATACTGAATCTTTCTTAAGAACAGTTGTTACACTTATTTCTTTCAGCACAACATCCAACAGATGTTTGTTTTTACAATACTGCTGCTGATGCTGTAGTTGTCTTGCTTGTTATTGATTAGTGAGATTCAAAGACATTAAAAGCTGAATCTCAAACCACTAGTGCTCAGAGACAGAGTTTAAATTTTGCACAGTGCTTGGAGATAGTCAGTGCATATATTTTGCACAGCTTCTAATTCAGGGACAGTTTAAAGTGAAAAAAAAGAGAGTATAAATAAGCAACAGTTCAAACCCAGAAAGAGAACTCTAGAGTAACCATAGCTCCCCATAGAAGCACAGAAAATACACATTTATAGAAATCTAATTCATAGGAAAATGTGTAGCAATTACAGTCTATATACACATTTTAAAACATGGGACATCTGCAGGTTATTCTACACCTCATCTGCATGAAACACTATGCCTGAGCATTCAATCAATATATCAAGGAATGCTTTCTCAAAGCTTTCTGCAAGTACTTGATAAGTCAAAGCTGTTAAGAAAGAAGGCTGTTTACCTTATGACATCCCTAGTATTTTAGTTTAATACACTCATTGGTATGCATGTAAAATAGAGAAATGCTACTATACAGATAAACTTTTGGTAAGTGTCACTTTTCAGCCACAAGAAAGAAGATCAAATCACATGAAGGACACGACATAATTATGTCTTACCCCTTTGAAAAAGAGAGTCACCGTCAACTTTGAAACCATTCTGCTTTTACCTGAATATTGAAGCCAACTCTGTCATCACAGTAGTTTGCACAATTCCAAGAATCAATAGTTATTTCACATTTTCAGTATATGGCCTTTTGACAAGGACTGGCAAACTAGTTTTCATATATAAATAAGGGAAAAAAGGTTCTTCATTCCTGTACAGTAAGAACTATGGAACTATATAATATATATGTACATTTATAATGGGATTATATTGCTTACTATTGCTTTACAACAATATTAACTCTTTGATCATCATAGGCATTCCAGCACTAACCGAGCAATTCTCCAGCTTCCTTTCTCTGACATTTTACCCGTGTAGTCTAAGTGCTTCTTACAAGATGCATAACCTAAACACAGAGTGTCTCTAGTAAAACTATTCCTTTTTTCTTACTTCATTAAACTACCTTCCTTTACAGTCATTACTATCCAAGCACTTCCACATGGTGATTAACAGTGTCTCTTAAAAAACATGATCTATGTGTGCTGAATAATGGACTCACAGCAAGCATCCATGGGTCGTATTCCAGCAAGCCCAGTTATTGTTTTGTTCCATGAACATTACTTCATCATTTCTGTGCATCTGCTCTTCCTCCATCCTGTGCAGACTTCTAAAGTGTCAGGGTAAAAGAAAACTGCCCCATTTTGATACAGTGTTGGCTCAAGTATTTCACTGTATAAGTTCTCTCCTGATATGAAAATTAAGATATAAGTCCATAAGGAAAAACCCAAAATAACCCAAAAGCCTTGCTAGCTATCTCTTATCCCAAGGCCTAATGTTACAGCACAGGTAAGAGACAATCTTACACTTGCCTTCCACTGGATCTTGTCTACATTTGTCCTTCTTCACAGTAACACATGAGCTTTAAAGATGAGGCAAGAGATATTTCTTCATGAACCTCGTGGTTTGTATTTACATTCCTGAAAAGCCAATTCAAAGTCTGGCACACTTTTGTAGACAACTTGGAGTATATATATATATATATGCATATATATATATACATATATATTTCATATATATATATCCATGAAGTATATATATATATGTACACACATACTCAGCACCTCTTCCAAGGCTCCGGGGGCTTTTCTTTCTTCCCAGATACTGCTGTAAGCTGGAATCACACTAAAGACACAGCATGGCTGTGAATGGCCTTGTGATTCCTCTCAAACACAGCAGAGGGACAGAATTTTAAAGGAAAATAATGAACAATACAGAATCAAAGACTCATTACGGCTGGAAAAGACCTTCAAGATCATTGAGCCCATCAATAATACAACTATCAGAAGCAGTAAACCATATTCTGAAGCACCATATCTAAACATTTCTTGAATACCCCAGGCATGGTGACTAGACCACCTCCCTGGGCAGCCAAACTTAGTTGGTAACTTCTTCAAACATAGTACTAAATGCAGCAGTTTGAATCTTGTGAATCACAGCTGCTTGGAGCTAAAGTAAGTAAAATGTGTGCTTATTCTAGGTTGACTATGATTTTCTTCACTCTATTTTCAGTTTTATATGGACACAAAATGGTTCTCCAGTCAATGGAGAGCTCTTTATAAGATACACAAAGGAATCAAGAAGGAAAATGGTCTTTTGAAGAAAGGAAATTTTCCACAATCTGCTTTTACTACCTGTTACACCACCTTTTTGACAGAATAAAATATATACTGCATTTTTAGGCTAAACTACACCTGAATTAATGTCAAAAAGCTCCATCTGAAGATTCATTGACTTTACAGGAAAAAGTAAACAATTTTAGTAACTCATTTTATGTATTTATAAACTTAATTAAGATGAAATAAATTAGTCATGAGTCTATAATGGATACAATGTTTAGTTGCATATTGCTGTAACTGCTCTGGGCAGTGAGTAAGTGAAACAAAGTGTTCTGTTACTTGAAATTGTGTTCCTACAACTTGTGCTACTGTGCTTCTCATCCATGTCTGGCAGCCAGTATGCTATATACGTGCTATATATCCTATTTGAATCTTAGTGGTCTGCTGCCACTGATGCACAAGAAACATAATTTTCCAAGCTGTGTGAAAAGCCATAAAAAAGCACATGTACTGTGCTGAGTACATGGAACAAACCCATCCCCTGTTTTCCACCTGAAGAAAACCACTCTCACTCTGCAGGGACAGAGTCAGGAAAGGAAGGGTGTTATTGCACAGTTACTTCTGTAGCATTGCTACAGAAAGCAGGTGTGCCTTCTTTCCACAGAAAGAATGGTCCTGTAGCCACACTAACAAAATGTTTGAAATGCACTGGAAATAAGAGATACTTCTTCTGAAAGAAGAGAGATTGATGCTTTTCTTGATGTCAGCTTCTCCTAAAGGCACTGTCCAGACTCCTTAGTCTTCACAGCCAAATCTCCTTGCATTTTCAATCAATAAGTAGCCAAACCAGTACGCCCAACTCTTCCATGATCAGAGAAACAGAATGACTGACTGCCTTTGGGCTCCAGTAACCAAATAGGTCCCAGCCTGCAACAATTGCAGGTCAGGAGTCCCTGGAACACAGCAAGGTTTTGGCCACAATGGTGCCACAGTTGGCCAAAGCAGTGGTCTCCACTTGTGCTGTTGGCACTGCAGAAAGAATCAGTTTAACACCCAACTTCCTTTCATGAGACAGGGTTCCCATCTCATCCTCCCCAGTTTCCACAAAGAAAACTGACTTGCAAGACTGGTTGCTTCCAGGCCCATCTATTAAGCCAAAGATTTCAAAGACAAAGAAGCTCAGCACACATCTGTGTCAGTAAATTATTACAAGGACACAGCTCAGGCTTGAGTAAGAGTTTTCTTCTTTTTTATCCATAATTATTTTATCCACAGGAGATAAATAGCACTCTCCCAGACAATGTGACAGTACAGCTCAAAGGAGAGCATAGGTCAGGAATTATTTGCAATACACAGTATGTATAAAGCTACCTTATGTATAAGGCCTTTAAGAGATAAGGGAGAAAAGAGTTTAAAACTTAAGGACATGATCTATGCCTTTCCCTGTGGGCCAAAGGATGTACTCTAGACCCATTTGGTTTGATGGCATATTGGTAGTCTCAAATACTGCTGTGTTTTGCCTCAGAACCAAGGGAAATTATATAGTACATGCAAACCACACACTGTGCTTACTCTCTAGGGAGACTGCTTAGCAGATAATACAGAACTGGGTTATTTCTGATTATCTGAAGTACAATGGAAGAGATGAGTCAGTTATGTAAAATGCACGCTAGTACTGCAACTGGTTAAATAATTTTCAAAATATTTTTTTTACTTTTATTTTTTATTATTTTAATGAGGGACTCAAAAACCTGGTATTTGGCCAGTTCTAATTATTTAGGCTTGGTGCCATGAGTCAATATTGATGAAAGAGAAAGCAATTTTTGACATTCTGTCTGAAAAATGTATTAACAGGTACTTAAGAGCTCGTGTGATTTTTTTTTACTCTTGTCTGGACTGGAAAATAAGGTGATGATTGAAAACGTTAGCAAAATTAAAAATAAATAAATAAATAAATAAATAAAATGAAAAAGAAAACCCACTCATCTAAAAACACTAGTCTAAACATGATATTTGGGACTTTTCCCTAGATATACAGCTAGGTTCACTTAGACCAAATGGATTCTTACCAAGTGCTTCATAATGTATGTTTAAGGAGCAAATCAAGGTTGCTAGTTACATTCTCACATTATTATTTAGTCTATCCCAACTTATCAAATATTGCAATACAACAAAATCCTTTTTCAAGCCCCGTTCAAAGCCCCAACATTTCTACAAAAACAATTTCCCAGATTCATATGAGTGCCTTTGATGCATCATTACTTATTGACAATTTTGACTGCATACACAGGATTTTTTGACCAGAAAGCAGGTATACATGTACATATGCTTATACATAATAGATACATCTTAGACATATAACTGAAAACAAATGTAGTAATTTATAATTACATCTGTTCTAGGAACAAATATTTCTGTAAATTCACTAGATATATTAAGAAACAAAACAGTATTTGCTTTTTATATGTTATGAGTCTGAATAGCTTTATCATCTCACCTTCATTGTCGTAGTCTTGCATTGAAAGCCATATTTGATCTACCAGACCAGCTCCTTTTACTTCACCATGAACTGGAATGGAATGCATTGCCATTAATGCAATTGTCAAAGGTTTGGTTTGCAACTGCCAATTCTACATTTTCATTTGTTTGGCTTGTTTTGTTTTGTTTTTTTTAAGATATATTTATATTTCACCAACTGCTTTAATTTTTCCATCCTACTCTGTAGGAACAGAACATCATTGGGACACTTCTAGATTGTTCCCAGTTCACATTTTTCAGTTAACAATCTATACCATAAGGAGAGCTGTCACAACTAACTGATATTGTTTGGACTGGACTCTACCAGAGGCAGCTTGTACATGTCTTTTATAGCTATAAAAACATACATGGCTTCAAAATATTTAGGAAAAAAATGTAATATTATTCTTTATGATAAGCAGTGAGGACATATTCCACAGTCACTGGCCAAATTGTTCTTTGTGTATGTCTTTGTCTTGCGAAGACAAACTTAGTGTACAGATAGCCCCCACTGAAGTCAAGGGTCAATACTTGGTCATACTGCATGGAGCACTTTTTTGCTGGTGGTTTGTGGTTTTGTCAGGGGCTTTTGCTTTTGTTGGGGATCACATACAAAAAAACCCAAACACTCAATACATTAACACCTTTGTCAGTAATTCACTGCATTAAAGAATCCTCAGAAGACCTAACATGAAAACAGCTTAATCAGCATCTGGCCCTAGTAGTTACTACTAGTACTGAAATTAACTTCTAACCAACTTGCACTGCCTAAAGCTTCTGCAGATTGCCATGTGTTGTGCCAGAGGCCCTGGCATTTCCTCACTGCTTCCTCTGAGGCAGGAGATACCTATGTAGCAGAGTAACTCTCCACATCTCTTTCTGTTCCAGTCCAAGGTAGTTCAGCATAAGGCAACACAACGAACATAAACAGAAGATTTGCAAGTTCAAGCCACTCTGCCCCGAGTCTTCAAGTGTCAGAACTAAACATTCTTTGCAGCATTAAAAAATCTGTTCCACATGTGAAGGCAATGGATATGTGGCCCACAGACCTGGACATACATTATGAATTCAATGTAGGGACAAGCATCTAAAAATAAAAAAAATGTAAAAGAAAACTGCAACCACTTGGAGGGTTCAACTTAAATTGTCTACTTAAATTATGCCACTTGAATGGCATACAACTACTACACACATGGCTACTTTGTGTAGCTGCACATTTATATACACATATCTACAAATTTCCTTCAACATATTTCACAAAAGTGACTGAAAAGCTTTTCCCCTGGAAATTATATTAACATTAAAGTACTAGTGCCACACACAAAAAAAAGCAGTAGAAATAGATTTTCTATTACTAGCATTTATGAAAGCATAAAATCAACAGAACATATATAAAATTGATTTGATTAATACTAAATATGATGTCAGTAAAATGCACAAAGTTAATTGTAGACACTGTTTGACTGACTGGGGATAAAGATCCCAGCATGTTAGGATCCATTGTGTTCAAGAACAATTAAGTGTTCTACAAGAAAAGTTGACATCCAAGAGCTTGCTCCTGAAATCATTAAGATAACTTCAAAATCTGTCCTGACTTCAGACCTTTACCCTGCCATATTTTCCTAAAAAGCAGAAGTAAGAGATTATGACCTAAATCTCATTTGTTATTTTTCAGCCAACATACAAATTATACTGGACTAACTATTTTAGCTTCTACAAATAAATCCAGCTCATTCTACTTAAGTTAACAGATCATAAGTATCACTTTTAAACTATAGAATTTAAATTAAAAAGCAGACTCTGTTCAAAAATACTATGTCTATGTGAAAACTGAAGTACTTAAGTAAGGATAAACAGCCTTGCTTGTCTTTCAACAAAGCATCAAACCTGTATTTTAAGCACCCTACTCAGAAAGAAAATGGTTGGCTGAAAGAATATTCTAACAGGATCCAAACAAAAGATATTAAGATATTCTTCTATATTTGTGAGTGACTGCTTATGATATTTTTCAAAATAGGAAAAGTATTTTAAGGGGACAAAGGTTCCTACACCTATTTAAGAAATACTTTCCTCTCATGAAACTAAAATACTGTATCTGGTATTTCCTTTAGGATTTAAAATTTAACTTCAGGAAGTAAGGGTAGTTACTGAGTTTGTAACAAGTTTACTTAGCTTACACTGAACAGATCTCATAAAGGACAGTACACAATAAAATAATATTTTTTTTAAAATATACCTTTCACTTCACTAATTGCCAAAGCACATTAAAAAGTATCATTGCCCAAGCAGTTGAGATATCCTTTCCCTTGCAAATGCAGAAACTTAATTTTCTCAAACTCAACTTTATATTACAAATCTTGCAAAATCAAATAGATACACTACACCAGCTACACCACAGCTTTCCAATCCACAATGCAACCACAGAACTAACAGAAATAGGAAGGGAGGGAAAAAGTTCCTTTCATGACTGACATGAAGCCATTCACAAGCTCAGCACCCCTCTATTATATTAGGGCAGAGCCCCCTCCTGAAATAAAACAGCTTTTTGATAAAGTCTGACTATGCTAAAAGTTATTGATGACAATCTTGATTAAGCTAGTAAATAACTCCTTAAAAACACTCATATGGTTGGGCCAGGGTTGTGAGAAGGACAGAGACCAAGCAGCAGTTCTGACCTTGAAAGAAAAGTATTGATCAGATTTGCCTTGTGAAAGGAAAGAGGGGAAACTGACACCAACTATCCTGAATAATTAATGAGCTCCAACAGCATGCTCCTGACTCCAGTTCCTTGGACATAAAGTGGATTTTTCTTCAGGCTTCCTCAAGAACAGCACATTTACAAACTACTCATGCAACAAAACAGCAAATTCATCCAAGACAATATGAAGTACATTTAGGCACCAACTCAGAGATTACACATCACGATCACTGACTGTAGGCATTTTGTCTCAGAAAGATGCTGTTAAAGAAAGAATCGTATACCAACAAAGTGGAAATATGAAAAGATTTTTCTGTTTACCTTCCACTACAGGAAGGAATAAATGCAGCAAATTCTGTCCCTGGCAGAAATCTATAAGCTGTATATGCATAAAGGAGTAGTCAGTGATGTCAAAGGCAGTGTATTCATACATGTAGAAATTTGTCCATTTTCAAAATATCCATTCATTTAGTTTCCCTCTAATTGTCTATTTAATTACTAATGCTTTCCACTGTCTAGAGATTAGAAATCTTCCTAAGATATACCCTCCTTTTCAAGAAGAAAAGTAACATTGACAAAGGTGAGAATTACTACTCTTGCAATTAAATTCAGATACCTTCTGTAGCAGTGGGATACAAATACCCATTAGAGTAACAGTGCTGCTTCTGTGTTTAATGATTACTGAATTAATGAGATGATCCCTTTTGCCCTAAACTTTGCTCACCCTGGAAAACCTTTTTGTATGGCAGTGAAAAAAAACATCCAAAAAAGACTGAAAGAGACCAGGTAAGGAACATGCAAACAAGGCAATTATAAGGACACTCATTTATTTAAGGGAGAAATGGATGAGCTGTGGATGAGAAATGGATGTGAAGGACAACATGGAAACCTACACTATAACTAAGCCAGGAAGCAATACATCTTCAGTGCTAGTTCCAAAATGCCAAATTACTGCAAAGTAAGTTCAGCAAGAATCTGGTGATGGGCAGCTTCACATCAGGAATTACATGGTACTATAATGGAAGAGGAGAATCATTCATAATGCTATTTTTCAGGGTACGTTTTCACTGTACCACTGTCAGTTCCATAGGATACAGGTAATGAGCAGGTAATGAACTCAAAGACCTATAGATTAATTCTTTCTGACAAAAAAACCCAACAACAACAAAAAAGCCCTGACGAAATATCTTGTTATATTTATATTTCAAAGAGATAAAAATTTTCCCAGTTTTTTTTATGAACTTGTGTTAAATCCTATGGCTTTTACATAGATATTATACAAAATCAAGGAAAAGTAAAATGCAGTGGAACGTTCCTCTGTAGTAAAAGTCTTCAGTCTTGCCTATAACTATTAAAGCCACCTAATATTAGAGAGGACCTGTGATGATTTTTTTTTTAAATGAGCTGTATACAAACCTGCCCATAAGTCTGTAACTTTCAGGCCAAGGGCAAAATTCTCCTCTTCTATGCACACTACAAATGAAGTATCTCTGGAGTCTACCACAGTGCTTATTCTGCACTGGCTGGTAGCTCATATTTCCATCAAGGGTACTGTCAGTGCTGAAAAACAACAAGAGACAGCAGCCAGGCTAGGGCAAAGACATTTAGTCTCACTGCTGGCTGAACTCTGCAGTAATCATCATCATGACACAACCAGCCATCTATCTGATTTAACAGAGATGATCCACAGTTCTGATCAGCTGCTTCTGATTCTTGCACAGGATTGGTGGGAGAGGCCTCCTCTTGAATTAATTATTTTAATTGTTAATATTACACACACTGAAATTAAAATCCACAGGGAAAATCCACAGGCTGCTGCTTCTATTTGTTACTGTATGCTTTGATGTTCACATCCAGTTTTGTGACCACATGTAAATAGCACAGGTCACATTAAGTAAAATTCACTGGAACAGGTTGCCCAGAGAGGTGGTGGAAGCCCCATCGCTATAAGTTTTTTAAGGCCAGGATGGACAGGGCTCTGAGAAATCTGATCTAGTGGGAGGTATCCCTGCCCATGCAGGGGGGTTGGAACTAGGTGATCTTAAAGGTCCCTTCCAAGCCTGAAAATTCTATGATTCTATGATTCTTTCCAGGACAGAGATGCCCTGGCCAGAAGTCAGGCTGAGTGCCTCTGTACAGACCTTTGCAAAAGGAGCTTTCCCATCATTCTACCTTTGATGCTGTAGTGGCTGATGTACAAGAAACACATTTCTTGGCCCTGGCTGTTCAGTTCTCAGTGTCACTGGTCTGGCTTTGGCTCATGACAAGTTCAAGTATTTTTTTTGTTTGCTTGCTTGTTTTGTTTTGTTTTGTTTTGTTTTGTTTTCTTAAAAAGGTGCACAGGAGTTAAGAATATGGGGACTTAGTGAGGGGAACTTTAAAAGACAGGTGACTGCACAAAATTGTTACTTAGCTAAGGAACAGGACATCTCTTGCAAGAGAAGCATAGATTTCTTTATCCAGTCCCATATTATTTTGAAACATACAACATATTTTGAAACATACATATCTAATTCCACACTACCAAACCAGCCTGACAATCATACAGTTTCACTGACTGCAAGAGCTTGACTGTAGGTCAGTCGCAGTTAGAAAGGAGAGAAAAGTTAGCTTTCCAAGCTCAAAGAGCTCCTGGTCCCAGTTACGGTGACTAAACTGGGCCTGGAAACCTTTGCAAGATACTTGGATGCCTGTAAAGGATTAATTCCAAATACTGGACTGACATAGAACAAACTCTCATAATGTAGCTCTTGGACATACCATCTGACCTTTCTCTCATTTCATCAGAGCTCATCAGAGCTCTCCACAGATCTCAATCCTCCCCCAATCTTTTCTCTTGCTTTCATCAGATAGAGTTACCAATTCATTCTGTCTTCCTTCATTTTCCCACCGACTTTTTTGCTCCTCTCCATCACAGCCAGCAGACACAGTTTCAAAGCCAGCTTAGGGCTTCCCCCACCCTCCCAGATGAACAAGAAGTCACACTACCCCTGTTTCTGCCATTCATCCAACTGAGGGAAGTAAGCTTTTTTATCATAATTACATATCACATTTTCAGTCCCATCAGCTTCTCCACAACTCTGGATTACTATCTTAGTCCCACCCTGCTTTTCTCTTACTACTCAGAACCAAACCTTCTAGTACAAAACTGGAAAAAGGTGTGATTTTTGCCTTCTTTGGCTTGCTTCCTCCAGTTATGTGACAATGTTTTCTTTACCTATACCACAACTTTTTCCTTTTTTCTCATCTCTTTTTAAGAAATTGCCTATGTGCTCACCTCTTCTAGCCTTCTCACTTGGACCTGAAAATCTCCCCTCCTAGTTTCTCTTTTACCTTTTTTCCACCCCTCCCTTGTTCTTCTCTATCACTTCTCTCTTAGCCCAACCTTCACCCACAATGAAGGCAGGCTTTGACCTTGTCTTTTTTTAATAAAAAGCAATCCCCTCCATATTTCAAACTATTACCTTTATTTCTCATTGAGCTCACTGAATGAGTTGCAAGAGGTTCACTTGGTCTATCAGGCCTCTGGCTACAGTCTCCCTGATCTGCACCCAAGCCCTTAATCACTGCAGACTTGGCACATTACTGTATTTCCTACAACTTTCCCATAGCACCTTCTGTGCTAAGAGTTTTGCACAACTCATGGTTTAGAGAGGCATTTGTTCAATCCAAACTGCCATATACTTCTTTACAAAATGATCCTTGAATTCAGTCTTTGAATGAAGAAAATCTAATTTTCTTCATAAAGTAACAGTCAAGGTGATGCTAGTATAAGGAATATCCAACAACCTGTAGTACTGCTAAAATAGACAAAAATCTATACAAATTACCACAAAACATTTTGCAGGAAAGGAAAACCAAATCTCCTGAGCCTGGATGCAGGAATCATACAAAATCAATCAAAGTTCACTTTTCTTGTTTTTCCTTCTTTAAGATTGCAGACCTATTTTGCATTATTAGCCACCCCTTTTAGTGAAATTAAACAACAGAAATGTGTCAGAGCTACAGTCACAATTCAAAAGGTGACTCATAAGCAGTGAGGCCATGAAATATTTTTTTTAAATCTACGTATTTGTTTTGTAAGTGGCCAAACTCTGACTATACTGGGAAAAAATCTATTCAAACATCATAATTTCTTTCTTAAACAAAGTAGAAAACTATTTAGTTTTCACAGTTAGGAAAGGTACTTCTCTGCATGTAGCTGACAGGCTTATACCAAACCAGGAACATGTGAACATACATCAACATGAATGTACATGAAACCCTCCCTCAGTCTGTGTGAAAAGGTTTCATCAGTTCAGCATAAAGCACATGTCCATAACTACCACTATGCATAGACAGTTTCCTTACTAGCATCAGCAAAATAGTTTTGGTGTACCTTTTGCGCTTTCCACACTCACCAGCCAACACAGTCAGGCACATATGAAGTGAAGCTAAAGGCACACTCTGAAATTTCAGTTCCTTACACTCCTTCTTCAATAACTTTTTTGTAGCTAAGACCTATCTAGAAGAATTGGTCCTGGTCAATATCTTCCCCAGAGCAAGTTCAGACCTTATTAGCTGGGGCTCTTTTCTGTTAGCTTTTTTTTTTAAGTCTTGCCAATGTTGCCTGGAAGCAGCACTCTACTAAAACACTGATATTGCATCCCCTATTTAAAAACCACTATAAGACATTTCCCTCATCCAAAGCCTAGTGTTTTACAGTGCCAAGGTTAATTGAGGAGCTAAAGGCCAGGATTAAGTTCCACCTATTCTCTGGGAGGATTTAGTTTCCCATGTTACTATAAAGATAATTTCCTAGATGCACATGGAAGCTGACACAGCCAACCACAGGACCTCTGCCTGCTGCTCTTCTCTCCTTAAAGAAACACTAACCCTCATCCATCCAAATGGACCCCAAAGGAGTTCAATTCCGATCTACACTCATTTACTGGCAGGACAGTATAAGAGGGACATTGTGTTTATAAGAGTCAGCCTCCCTGACCATTTTTTTATAATGAAGGATACCACCAGCATACCAATATGTTTAGATTCCATCCACTCATTGTATGCTGCCCACTTCGTCCTCCCCTTTCCAAAATCTCCTCACTCAGCAAGGACACTACTTCAGTCTTAAAAATTGACAAGACAACTGTTAGACTAGGTAAAAGTAATAAACACTGAATTCTGAAGTCTCTGCTGTAGCTGAAGATCTCCTCTTTTTTTCCTGCCTCACCCTGAAGCAAACCAAACTGGTGACAAAGTTGTTAAGATGGAAGAAAACATTTAAATGAAACATTTTCACATTATATTGTTTACTGTCCCGAATGCATTTTCAGGATTGTAACCGAGACAAAAGGTTACCAGTAGGCAGCTGCAATGGAATGAGTTGAAAAAAGACAGGGTATCTAACAAGTTAACTCTGAATTATATAATTAAAATGTAAGCAAACTTGAAAGTTAGGACAGCTGGAAGAGGCACTGGCAAACTCTCAGAAGCTCTACACCTTGTACTTAAAAGGCTAGCAATAAATGACAGGAATTGATTTAATGAACACAAAGTAGGGGAGCTCTGTACATGGAGTATGGAAGTGCCAAAAAGATCAGTATCCCAAGGTCAGCTGGTATACGCAACAGTGCACATGAACATCCTTTTTGTACAGGTAGTAGTGAGTACAGGTAATGGTCAGTGAGAACTCAGTGAGTACTCAGGGTTATACTGTATGCGATGAAAGCACTTATTTGTAGAAGCATAGATTGTACTTGGCAAAAATGTTGTCCTGAATGCTGGGACCAACCTAAAGTTTGCAAAATTTGCCATCACTGCAGCAAATGAGCTGAAAAAAGAGCTGAAATACTAGGTGATGATTAATAGTGAATCTCTATTGTATGAACATTTTTCAAAGCACACAGATGTGTCACAGCCACTTGCACAGACTGCAAACACAAAGTAGGAATTTCTCTGCCTTTGACATCACAATTCTCAGCCCATAGCTGCCGCGGGAAATACCCAGACTGCACTGCATTGCTCTCCAAGTGCAGCAAAGGGAAAAGTAGGGGTCCAAGCTATTCAGGTTTCCCTGTGGCCCCAGGACAATACAGTCTAATAGCCTGAAAGCGTAAATGCCATAAATGCCCTCAGTTTCTCTGATGGTTTGTTATCATGCTTCTCTTGTGCTTGTGTAGCATATGTCACATGCTAGACTCGGGTACAGTCTGCTTTGAACAGTAGCAAAAGAATGATTGCTCTGGTTCATGTGCACTCATGCTAGGTTATCTGGTGAATTAATGATTTCAACCTAGATCAACTATAAGAAATGCAAAACTATTACTTTGACAAAATAAAGCCATGTGTACTTATTTTATAGTCTTCTTTACCAAAGCAACAGGGGGCCCAAGAGCCACAAAGAAGACTTTTTCTCTCTTGTCAACCTTCCATGTGTGCAGCAGGTGTAAAATAAAAGAACAGCAACGTCGGTCCAATAAAATCAGTATCTATTGCTCTGCCTCTGACAGGGACCAAAAGTATTTGCCTGAGGAATCATGTAAGCACAGAGCAAGAGAACAGTCACACTTACCCAGAATACCTTTGCAGCCCAAAGATTTCACGTGCTAGAGATGATGCCTTCATGCTTAATAGTTGTATCACTATAACCTACAGCCTCTGGGCAAGGAATAGGCCCCGTGCTATTCACTTGGCTCATAACCTGAACCCACAGGGCACCTGGGGTTTACTGTGCCACTCACAGGTCGCATGACTTCTTCTGATGGCAGCAGAATAGCCTGCACTAATGTTTGCCTGGAGCGTGCAGAGAGAGGTCTTTGCAAGAGCAGCTGCAAAGCACAAGCTTCAGGCTCCATGAGAAACCTGTCTAGCTGGCAAGCTGGCACTCTGTAGCACAGAAAAAGAGATATTTATCAGAAGAGGCTAGCCACTACCATCAAAGTGACTCAGGGCTGTGAAAGCTCGGAAAAAAAACTCCAAGAAAATGGTAATGAGCATAAATACTTCACTACTGCTCTACAGAAACACAGAATTTGACTGCTGGTTTTAATTTGACCCTCAAGCAGCTGAAGTTGGAGAGATCTTCAACAAATGAGCCACTGGATCAGAGCCAGCTGAAGAACAAAACATGGGCTGTTCTTAGTACATATTCCCACTTACTACAGAAAAAGGACAGAATACTATGCATCTCTAGAGGTCATGGAACGAAATACTACAATGGCCCTCTCCAAAAAAATGAAGGGATGTCAAGACATTCTGGTTCAGATGCTCTTGTGGAATAAAGATTATTTCAGTGAGGCACATTGCTGCTGCTGCCTATTGCTACAAGTCACAAAAAGGCAATTTTTTTAAGGGGCATAAAGAGACAAGGCCACAAACCTTTCTTGAAAGAACTTGGGTAACACACACCTCAGCTGTTGGCTACCAGCTTCTGCACTTGAGCAATCCCAGGTGAAACAAAGTGTTATTGTAACTCAATTTGCTGATATTTAAGGAGTGTTTATCTCTAAGTCTCTGTTACTCAAAACATCACGCACAGAGAATCAAAGTTAAAGTTTCTTCTATTTTACAAAGCCATATGGGGCATGTCTCCTTGTTGGAGGTGGCTTTATCAAATGTGGAGCCTAATCCACAGGGCAGTCCTCACAAGAGTTATGAACCAACACCTCCACCTGCAGATGCTTCTATATGTTCTCTGTAGGGTAGGTGTAGCAGCACAGAGCTCATGCCCTGATGTGGTAAAGTGCTTCAACTGTAGGCTATCTTCCCCTCTCCTGTTACACAATGAGAATGATGCGTTTAAAATCCAATATGGATCTGAGAGGAAAGGTCTGAGTTCTCAGATGTGCCAGCTCTGTATCATCACACCATCAGTGCTCAGAGCAAGGAAAAAAGAAGGGGGCTGATAGTGTGGGTAGGACCACAGCAAGAATGGCTGCCCAAACTGCCAGGAATGAGTAGAGCTTCACAACCAGCACTTTGCCATCTATCAGGGACACATGACAGCCTTTTTAGAAATACTCTGTGAATGTTTGCATTACTCCACTTTGTGTTCCAGGGCATTCAGCTACCCTGAGCAGTTGAAGAAACATCTTTAACCTCAAGAATAAAACTGACCTAGAATAAAAAATAAGTACTAAAATATTTTGGCCCCTTTACTTGACTATAAAGGACACTTGCATGATTCCCTTCCCTCCACTTTTTTGAAGAAGCTCCAAAAAATCGTAACAAAACAGAAAGATTTCCAACTCAGTCTATTTATTTTTTTTAAGCTCAAAGTAATATAACTGATCTTATTTTGCTACATCTGATTTTTCATTTTCATACTGGAAGCGACATAAATTCTTCTTGGTTTTGGTTCTTGCAGAGTGAACAGTGTTAAATGGAACAAAACAGGGCAAAGGACAAAAATAAAGAGAACGACAGACTCTTGTTTAAAAAGGCAATCTTGATATTTATGTAGGATGCAGAACAGGCGTTAGGAGAAAACAGGATTTGAGGGCAACACAAGCTACTTGGAAACAGAAAACACAAGCTGCATTTCACCTCATCACTAATTTTAGGGTAATGTATTATTCTGATCCTCGGACTGGATTATCAGATTGAGTCTGAGGACCAAATATAGACCTAACATTTTATGTAAATGAATATGAAAGACCAAAACAGTGGCCATTGTGAGGCAGAAAGGTACATGTATCACACCTGTGAGAAAGAACTGGGCAGGTACAGTAGCTCCAGGAACAGAACAACTGAGGCCAGCTGTGAGTCACTTAGAAAAGTTACATCTAGCTACCCATAAAGAAAACATCTTGGGGAATTCACAGGCTGCAGTGGTGGGGCTGAATCAACAGCTAACATGCAAAGCTACTTGCAGGTTGTGGATATCCTAGGAGATGATAAACATGCATCAGGGTGTGTGTGAGAAAAAGCTATATAAGAAGGACCCATTCATTCAAATAAAACAACCTTATTTGCCAAGAATTGAAACAAAACCTAGAGTGTTCCTTTCACTGGAAATTGAAGCCACTTGGCTTCCTTAGGTTTTTTTAATTCCTGTGAATATTTGTACTTTCCTGTATCTTCCTAGGCAGCAACAGCATTGCTAAAAAAAGTGGCTTTACAGAACTTCTTCATTATGAAAGAAAAAATGCCATGAACCTGGCAAAAAAACCCAAACCTATTCTTGATGCTTTTTGTTAAATATTAAGATGCAAAGAGTGTAATGCCATGAGACTGTACAAACAAAACAAAGGCATCTTCAGGTGCATTAAAGGAAATCTGTTGATAAAAGGCTAGTCCTGTGTCTTTGCAAAATGGTGCAAGAAAGAACAAGCAGTTTGCCTGACTGGGGAATGTCCACATAAGTATCAGAAAACTTTAAAAATCATATTACATCTCTGAGCAGATTCTCTCTGTGGTGCTTTTTTAGATACACACATTTGCCTGAAACGTACATACTTACGTGAATCTTCATTTTTTGTTATTCTATGCATACTACTTTAAAAAACATGGCTCTGCTGCAGAAAGCAGAACTACAACAGCTGTGAGGAGAGCTAGAGCAGCATGCTATGTGCCAGCCAGGCTCTGAGCCCACAGTGAATCTTCCCCCATTTTGCAAAATTCAATACTGAATGCTTTTACAGGAACACAACAAAAAAAGGGCACTGCAAGTGTACCGAGATCTTGGCATCTGCTAACAGAATTGATAAGTAGCTAAGATGGGCATGCATTTAAAAACAACTTTATGAGGCAGAGTAATTTTATTATCTACTACTCAGGACAAGCACACAGTTGTCCCAAGATCAGAAAAAAGAAAAAAGAAAAAAAAAAAAAAGGTCAAACTTCAAAACTTCACAGCCATTAAAAGAAATCAATGCAGCTCAATCAGTGGAGGTATCCTCCGTCAGTCTTTGAAAGCTGAGGAAAGCAAATGGAAGGAAACTCACATAAAATTGTACAGGTACTGTAAAAGGAGTGGAGCAAACTCCTAAGCAACAAATACTTTCAATCCCTAGTGGTATTATTCAACTGGGACTCACAGACTTGAGTCAAATAATTTCCCTGAAAAGATTTCTGATGAACTGTAAATAGCATGTGGTCTGCTGCAACCTTTCATTATTTCCCTGTCTTCACAATTAAGCCATTATTCAAGGCAGGACAGCTCAGAAAGTGTCTTTGTCGATATGACACCTTTACGCACACCTTTTCGTTGCTCTGCGGTGTGAGTCAACATGTCTAGTGACAGAACAAGCAGCAATGGGCACAAACTGATTCAATTTAAATATAAGGGAAAAAAAGTATACTGTGAGGGTGATAGAACACTGGCACACATTGCTCAGAGATATCAATCCAATCTGACCACAGCCCTCAGCAACCTACCATAGCTCACCCTGGTTTGAGCATGGGGGTTGGGCTAAACACTGTTAGAGTGCCTCAGTGTTCTGTGGCAAGCCAGTACAAGTTGGATCACCCTCCAGGAGCAACCTCTAACAGCACCTCTGCTGACAGCCCCTTCCATAGTAGCCTTTTTCCTAGTTGGAGATCATACAGCGGACCTTATCCCTACCAGCTATGCCATCTATTTATCTATTACTGTTGTTCAAAACTTGCTTGTTTTTTGACATCTAGCATAATTTTCTAGCATCAACATCTCTTCAAAGATAAGAAAAAACAAACACGTATCTATTTTGAAGTAAATGGAGCACTGGAGCCAACAAAGAATAACCAATTAAATACATAAAAAAAAAATTCAACAACATAGGCTGGCTTTGGTATACTTTGCTCTTTCTTCCCATTCACTCCCCCCATCTGAATACTTCTTTCAACCTCTGGGCCTGATCTCAACCCCAAGTACAGAAAAACATTTCATTATTATGACCCACCCTCTCTCCCATTCCTCTTATCCTTGTATTTCCTCCTAAATCCGGTCTCATTTGTCTCTAAAATTCTATACCAGATTAACCATAATCGCTCGTCACAAACTAATGCATTCACAAAACAGCATAGAATCATAGAAAATTTGTGTTTGAAGAGACCTCTAAAGGTCATCTAGTCCAATGCCCCTGCAGTAAGCAGGGATATCCTCAACTACATCAGGTTGCTCAGAACCTTGTCAAGCCTCACCTTGAATATCTCCAGGGATGAGGCCTCAACCACCTCTCTGAACAACCTGTTCCATTTTTCCACTACCATCATGGCAAAGAGTTTTTTCCTAACATCCAGCCTAAATCTAGTCTTCTCTAATTTAAAACAATTGTCCCTTATCCTTCCACTACAGGCCCTTGCAAATAGATCATCTCCAGCATTCACATAGGCCCCCTTCAGGTACTCGAAGGTTATAATTAGGTCTCCCTGGAGCCTTCTCTTCTCCAGGCTGAACAGCCCCAGCTCCCTCAGCCTGTCTTCATAGGAGAGGTGTTCCAGCCTACAGATCATTTTCTGTAGGACCTGCTCCATCAGGTCCATGTTCTTCCTGTGCTGGGGACTCCAGACCTGGATGTAGTACTCCGGGTGAGATCTTACCAGAGGAAAGTGACAGAATCACCTCTATCAATCTGCTGGCCACACTGCTTCTGATGCAGCCCAGGATGTGACTGTGGTTTGCAAGAGCAGACTGTTGGCTCACATCCAGCTTTTCATCCATCAGCATCCCCATGTCCTTTTCTGCAGGGCTGCTCTCTATCACCCAGCCTGTCCCAACCTGTACTGATAGTGCAGATTGTTCTGACCCAGGTGCAGGACCCTGCACGTGGTCTTGTTGAACCTCCTGTGGTTCACCTGGGCCCACCTCTCCTGTTTGTTCAGGTCCTTCTGGATGACATTCCCATCTCTTGGGATTATCAGCAGCACTATTCAGCTTGGTGTCATCTGCAAACATGCTGGTGGTGCACTCAATCCTGCTGTCTATATCCTTTCTAAAAATATGAAAGAGTACAGGACCCAGTACAGACCCATGAGGGACACTCCTTGTCAGTGGTTTCCATCAGGACTTCGAGCCACTGACTACTACCCTCTGGGTGCCACCATCCATGCAATTCCTTATCCACTGAACAGTCCACCCATCAAACCTGTAACTCTCCAACTTGGCAAGTAGGATATTGTGAGGGACTGTGTTGAAGGCCTTAAAGAAGTCCAGATAGAAACATTGTCATGACCTGCATGGGCAAAAGTTTGTATAAAAGCAGGCAAGTGTTCACTCTTTGAACATAAGAAACTAAAATAGAAACTTGAGAGGCAAACATGAATGTACACAGAACATAGAGTTGGATTTCTGTAGCTTGCACCTTTAAGACTGTCTCTGCCACCACTTTGATTTAGGAGTTGTGGTATTCCTGTGAGCATCAGCCCATATCAAGGTAGGCTCCTGGCAACTATGGTCTTCAGCTCTCCTCATTTCCACTGCATCCATTACTAGTCTCATTTCTCTTCTCTTTCCATTTTGTCTCTAAGATGTCCTCTAGTGAGCATCTCCCTAGCTCTCCAATTCATCTCACTTCATGCACACCACAGTCATGTGTGGCCCTTCATCCTCCTACCACCTGCTTGTATGACCCTTTTTGATGAGGAGTGGAATACAACAGGTACTTGTTTACATGAGGTTTTCCATAAATTCTGACAAGTAATGGACACAAGGTTGCAGATAATTTTCCTGCATTAATAATATTAACCAGTAGAATAGGGCTGAATCATAAGAAGCTCTCACCAAGTTAATAACTCATCTTCTGTACCCATCATTACAACTGAGTGTGAATTTTGCAGCCAATGGAGAGAATAGTAAACTGCACCAGCTCATCATTAAAATTCCCCAGCTTCATATTTGGTATCTCCTTTAATCACTTCTTATATATGGGACATGTAATTTGCTGGCTTGGTTCTGCTGCAGAACCAGAGCTACACCGCTCTCTTTAATCTTGAACTTTAAGATCAGACTCAGGAAAACTAGTAGCAGACAGAAATAGAAAGCTGAGACATAGAGACCAAATTTTGTATAAATAATGATAATGGAAAGATAGAAATACTTAACAGTATGTTTTGATAGGGTAGCATGGCCCCAGAAGAATGCTTTAAGAGACATTTCTTTTCTTTATTGGAAGTCAAGAGAAAGGTGGCTTCAATATTTTAATATTTTTGTAAAATCCTTTTCACAAAAATACTTTTACAGATCATAAGAACTTTCATTCTTTGAAGCAGTTATAGCAATTTGATTTTTCAGATTAAGGTTCTTAGAAGCATTAAGAACTCCATCTTCCAAATGTCCATGTGGTGAGTAAACATTACTGCCCTCATTATACCAGTAATGCACCTGAGACAGACAATTCGTATGATCTGCCCATGACTGCAGGGACTGGAATCTCAATGTTAAATAATAAAAATAGTTTCTTGCATATGGTTCAGATGAGCAAAATTATCATTGTCGTTACATGTCTGCCTATTAAAAATACTGCATTTTTTTTCTACATCTTAAGACACTGACTTACATGAATTAATTCTTCTCCTATATTCTGCTAATTGACTAAATAATGAAATGGTCTAAAGACACTAAGGGATCAACACCCACAGAATGAGCATTTGAGTGGGTACAACACAGAACAAAATCAATTCTATAGGTACAAATGGAAACTAAAAAAATTCAGGATTTCACTTACTTAATGAAGGTCAAGCAGTAAGCATGTTTCTACACACAAACTGATCTCAATTATCTGGTAAAAGTAGTAAAATTGTCCAGGAAGCCCTCACTACAAATTTTATTGTAGGCCAATTTATTAATCACCTCTGTCAAACTGCAGGTCTTTGCTGGTGATGGGAAGCTTATATTTTGCTCTTGATTTAGAATTAGGAGTAAAAGCTCTTGTATTCTAACTGCATTTCATACTTTTTCTAGCCTATAAAGAACACATTTGCTTAAGCACAATATGTGATAACAGGATAATAGGATAATAGTCCAAACCACTCTCTTACAATTATTTAAGCTCTCCAAAATCTAAACTTTTCAACAACCAATGTGAATAAGGCAGGATTTGTTTTGAAGTTTTTTGCTATCTCACCTCCTCCCACAACAATGTGGAGTCAAATAACATGTATTAAAAATATAATGACCATTTTCTCAGACACTTAAACAAAAGATTTCTCCTGATGGCACTAAGCTTGCATCCAAGAGAATATACAAAAGCCTCATTAAAGGGTCATGATCAGACAGAACAGTAGAGAACTGATTTTTCAGTTTCATAAACTGGTTAGACAGAGTCAGGAATACACACAAAATTTTAAAAGCTGTCTTGGCAGCCTGCAGTGAATTCCCATAAGCACTTTCACATCCTCCAGCAAACAAGCAAGCAAGCCAAGGTGTTTTGTGCAGGCAACCCACAAATTTTAATGAATACATTAAAAAAATTAACTGAAGCTTTCATAATTTATCCTGCAGCATCTTGCAAGGGTGTAAAAATCTCCCCTACAGATTCAAGCCACCAGAAGCAGCTTTTCACACAAAGCTGTTACCAACAGACCCTGTATAAGAAGGTGTTTAACATGTACACACAGAGAGAAACAGATGGAATTATAATTCTCCAGTTACTCTAATGAATTTTGCTATGGAAGTCTGGAAGACTAGCACAACATTAGCATTTATCCAGAGAGCAGAAAGAACAGCAATTTTTTTTACACTAAGGCTATTTCTGAAACAGATCACTGTATTAACACTGTTCCTAAAGTTAATCATTAGAACCTGCTGTTTTCCCTAGCTCGAAATGACAGAATGAAAGGAAGTAAAGCAAGAATTACATTTGCCTCCTATGTGCAACCTAACTTCAACCAGAATCTAGAATGTCACAAATAAACTGTTACTGGTGGTGAAGGAGTGCTTTGCTCATTCTTCTTACCTGCCAAAACACCCTATCAGAACAATTTGAAAATATAACTGAGTGAAACGAATATATCCCAATTTGTCCTCTCACCTTAGATACAAAAAAGGAAGATAAAAGCCAAAAGATAAGGTAAGTTGCTTTTATACAGATCTTCAACACACCTTATTAAGAGACTGATCAGTACTACTGAAGTACCGAAAGCTTCCAGAGGACCTGGTGCTCCCTGTCACATCAACTGGACTAATTTTTCTCAGTACAGTAATGGTAAGAAGACAATGGGGCCTTGTGAGTTCTGTGGCAGTCTCTGAGGCTCTTCAGCATGTGCAGTGCTTCCAGGCAGGGCAGCACTGATGCAGCAAAGTTCAGGCACAACCACCCACTGCACATTTCTTCCCGGGGACACCATCACTGTCCATCCCACACTACAAACATTTTTAAGCGCTTGAAGCAAAGAATGACTTGGCAAGGACACAGTATAAAAACTGGGAAGATGATGCTTGTGCAAAAGATGGGATAAATGGCATTTAAAAATACGAGGCATAAAATAATGTCTTCAGGAAACTGCAGATGCTTGCTGTGAACCCAAATGGGTGAAAAATCTATACCTTACATAAAGACCTTTCCTACAGGGCACACAGTGCTGTTTGCCTATTTACATGTGTTCTCCTGATTTTCACTGGAAAAGTTTTTTCTCTTAGTACATGGTTACATGAAAAATACCTCTGAGGGCCAGTCTGACCACTCCATTTACTGAGTGACTGTTTTATTTTTTTCCAAATTGCTTGTGGAAGAAAAGTGGAGAGATGTTTAGTGACAGGGTGTCTGAGGTGACTGTTTTGTTCTCTCACAAGGCATCAAGCACAATCTAATGTGCATTTCTGCCTGATATATTAATTTAAGAAGATCCTTCCTATGAATGATGTTCATTAGTATTTTGTGGAAGACTAGAAAACAAGATTGGTTTATCTTTTATAAATATTTTCAACAGTGTTTACTCCTTCCCACTTCCCTACTTGAACTGTTCATTAAACCAGAAATTTTAACACAATATTCATATGAGACTAGGTTTGCTGCCACTGAATTCAATGGCAAATGGCTCAAAGAGTTCACAGGCAGACGGCTTTATCTTTAAATCAGAATTTCCACAGTACACATTTTAAATGTATTTTACTGATCAATACTGACTGCAAGAAACTTCTCTTAACCTTTACTTTATTTTTCTCATGCTCAAACACTCCACTTTATCATGATTTATGAGTTCTCAATATAGAGTAATTCTCCAAGCTTTTTTAGAGTAGGTAATGTTTTACTATTGATGTATTACTTATTGATACCATGTTCTAATCTCAGTTCTTTAAATATTGCTTTAATATAAATTCAATAATACTGATTATGATAAATGGATATAGTGTTTCTGGGACTTTGGACCAGATTGTATAATTCAAGTATGAGTGCAAACTTCAGAGAGTTTGAGGTTCACTTCAGGGACAACTGAACGTTGCTCTTTTCTAATGCAAAATTCAAGAGTTTCTTGTAGCTCACAGTGACGTTTTGCCATTACCTCATACATCACACTTGTGATTAGTTTTTGAAGGTGTGTATCTGAACTATGAACTCATTTTATCAATCTTCCTAACCATCATTGGTCAAATTTAAAGAATAAAATAAACATTATATATGGGGTTGCTGCCTTTTCATAATTTTATACAGTAATTTCCCCAAAAGTGTATCTTTACTAAATAAGATCAATGGACATGGACAATCCTGCAACAAAAAATTACTGAGGTAAAACTTACAGACTATGCAAGAGCATTATTTTCATGAGAAAAGATGTATCTGAAGATACTGAAAACCAATCACAATGTAAGGAGTTTCCTAGAAGGTAATGTAACATTTTGCCACACAAAATACAACCTTGTGTAGTCTCCTACAGCACAGAGTTTACTTCCTGTTCCTTCAACAATGTCATGTTGAAATACTCAATGCAAATTATGAAACAACTAGCAAGAATTCAGCTTTAAAGAGCTAACATCAGATATTTCTCATTGTTGCTTCCATTTAGCTTCCACCTGGTTCAGGTCTCTAAATGCAATACAGAAAGCTTCAGGCACAAATAAATTTTACACTGAACTATAGTTTAGTTGCAGAAAAATTTTTTTTTAATCTTTGGCCAAAAGCCTGCAGCTCTCTCCTGCTGCCCCCATGTTGCTATTCAAGATATTTCATGATGACTGCCTTCTTTTATTGCTACCTCAAAGAACAGAGACTATGTCATATCAGAAGGAGGTTAGCACCCCAGCAAGATAATCTGCAGTGACTACACTTCTGCTCTGCTCAAATTTCATTTGTTCCTGTAACTCTCTGTTATGTAAACAAAATACAGAAACACAAAATAGACAGTAGATACTTCTGAAAGAAAAGCAAGTAAGAGTTACCGAAATACATATCCATGCAGTATAAGAACAGATGAGAGGGAGGATATGCAGGTAATGGGAGCCTACCAAAAGATTACTTACCACTTTCTGCATAGACTCTCAACTACATCTCTTAAGAACAAAAGTGTATCTCCTTTAGCACACAGCAAAGCACCTTCTAGTCCTCCCAAAGAGATGTTTTTCGCTTTTCTTTTTTTTTCTTTATAAAATTTAACCCATGCCACCAGACCCAGACTGATGATATCAGTAAAATAACACAGTAATGGAAGTACTGTAGGTACTTCCATGTTACACATACCTCCATTTGGCTATAAAATAAATAAATTAATAAGTGGAGGGCCAGATAGCCTCCTTCCACAGGGAAATGAGCACTTGCCTCTCTCTCCAGATGCTACTTCCCAAGATACAAACAGAGCTCAAGAAAATGCTTCTGTCTGAAAGCACCAATATGACGGAATCTGCTGCAAATGCACCTTCTGCTCTTGCCCTTGTTTCTCCTTGAATCTATCACCTTAATGTGACATTTGTAGTACAGTCTGAAGCACCTCTTACATACAACAGAGATTCTCATCAAGTTGTTGTAATTAAATTCATACCAGAATAAATTTCACTTCTTAACTTCCTCCTGCCTATACTGACTCAATTAATATTTTACTCCAGGAAATGTCCCAGGAGGCTTCACAGCACAAGGGAGAGAAATGGGACTTGTTGTAAGAAAAAAAAGAGGAGTTTGATCCAAAATTCTACACTCTGTCTATGTCTGCCTCTGCCCTGACTTACCTGATGAATAAATGAAACACTAAATGTGATGGCATTAGTTATTTTGACTGCTCTCAGTGCAGAAGCCAATAGTATGAGCTCATACAATCCACACGAATTATGGGAAGTATAAATAACTACCCCACTTACCTTTCATCCCAAACTTAGAGTGTCTTCCAAACTTCAGAATAACGAGCATTATTACTAAGCCAGTGCACACCAGTGCTGCAATTCCCACCACAACATACACCTAAAAAAAAGAGGACAAAAAAAGATCTGCTTGTTTTGTTCTCATGAACTCCTTCCAAAGACATCCAGCATACATAGAGATCAACTCAATTAGTTAAACTGATTCGTTTCAACTGGGAAACATCGACACCCTAATGAGAGACTAAAGAAAACCACCACTTGTTGAGGTTTCCTCTGTTCTGCATAGAAGACAGATTCAGACACCTCTGAGAACATGTTTTTCAACATCCAACACATCCACGGCTGGTGGAAGTGAGTGCACATCACCCCTTTCCCTTCCAGCATGTCATATGAAAATAAAGAAATAAGGCACATAGGCAAAAAATGTTTACTGTGAGGGTGGATGTACACTGGTACAGATTACCCAGAGTGGCAGTGGGGCATCCATCCCTGGGAGGTATCAAGACCAGAGTGGACAAAATATCAAGCAACACTCTGGCCCCAGTTTAGGCAATGAGGGTTGGACCAGAGGTCCCTTCTAACCTCAGTTGTTCAAACATTCTGTTACCAGATGAGATAAAACTGTCTGATCCTTTCAAAATTTAGCACAGCACCCCAGCTAAGAGTCTGCTCTCTGTTTCACAAACACACATGCTCTATACTGCCTGCTGCTTTATGGAGTCACTGATGCAGGCAGGCTGCAGAGAGGCTGGCAACTCACTACCCGTTTCCAACAATTCAATTCAGGAGAGCAGGACAGGAAAGGAAGCAAATGAGGGGGTCCACCAATTCAGTAATTTATGCTAAAACCTACTGAAAATTATTAGATTAAAAAAAATAAAAAACAATATGAAGTAATGATTTAAGAACATACAATTAGAATTTCAAAGTTCACAGTGCAGCACACCCTCTCTGTAAGGAGGAGTTGATTCCAGGACTGGAATCCAGACATTCTTCAAATCACTTTGGATTACTTTGTTTTGTGAATAAAGAATTGCTCCTCTAGGCTGAAGTCTAGCTAAAGCTAAAAAAAATGAGTCATTCAGAAAGCATGACACAAAATAACTAGCAATTTTATTTAGAATAAAACCTGATTATCTCAAAAAATTAGGGGAGGACAAGAGCAGGGAGCATGGACATTTGGTTTTTTGTTTTTGTTTGGGATTTTTTGAGGGTTTTTTTTGGGTTTGTTTGTTTGTTTTCTGTTGTTTTGGGGTTTTTTTGTTTGATTTGTTGGGTTTCTTTGTTTGTTTCCTGAGTTTTAATGACAACACAATTATATGTCTGGTGTTCTGGCAACTGGGGGTCCTATTACAATCTCTGCAGTTTTGTGAGTTGCATAGCCAGACAGTCCCCCAAATTTACAGATTGGGAAATAATGTATATACTTACAGTGATGCTATCTTCATTTTCTTTGTTGGAAACATCCGTAGAAGTTATCTGATTACTGTTATTTGTGGTGTCTCCAAGATCATTAGGTGTGGTTTCATACTCTTAGAAAGAAAATAAAGGTGACTTTTGTAATATCATAATCTTAGAAGGGAAAGGGTTGTCTTTATTACTTCTTCTCCCTATCACAGATAATCAAATAAATGTATTGTGACTGATAAACTGGAAAAGAGAAGTGACCAACCCCATAATGTGTACCTCTACTAGAAAAACTAGCTCAATAAGAACTCCCTCCACAAGGCTATTTTTATGTGCTTCTGATTTCCCATTAAAAATTAAAGACTGTCCTCTACACTGAACTTCTTCAGCCTTGTATTCAGCAAAATATAGGACAGTCTTAGATATTAGCTTAGAGACTTGGCAGACAGGTTTTTAGCTGGGTCATTACTACCTAATGTGAAATAGAATGTTTTCTTCATTTAAAAAATAACTAAAATATTGTTTTGTGCACAGAGGTTACAGTCTAGCATCATAAAGTGTCATACAGGTAAACCTTTAAAAAATTAAGTGCTGGCGATGGTAAGAAGCAATTTGACTCATCTAAGTAATTTCACTGACAGGTCTGCAGGGGTGAACCCAGGCACATCAAAAGGCATAAACCTGGTATAATTTATTTAAAATTATTTAAAAATGAAACAGAGGTATTCACTGCCCATGATTTCCTGTCAAAACTATTCAAATGAGATAAAAAGGTTTAAATAATACACATGTGAACTAAGATATTGTGCATTATAACAGAATAAAATTTGCATATATTGTATGATTACATCTGAAATTATATATAATATTTCATTTTATTACTGTAATGTCTGCAGAGGAAAGAAACAAACAGGGGCAATAATTGCATCTATTACTAAATGCAGCTCCAGCACTGCAATTTCAATGTGCAATTAACTGTGTATTTCGTTACATATTTTTATTAAAATCAGTGGCAGAAGTCTACAGATGAAATTTTAACTGTGAATCTGAAAAACCAGAGAGTAGAGGCATAGGTTTCATTAACTAGAGAGCAGGAACTGCAGAGCTGCTGCTGTGCAAGGGCAGGGAGGGCCTGTGCCTCAGTAGAGTTTATCTTAGTTGGCTTTGTCGTCTCATTTTGGAGACCTCAGCTGGCAATGCTAGCAACAAGCTGCTTTTGATCTTCATGCATGGATGAACACAGGTGCTTCCTGCAAAGCATTCGTCAGGCTGCAGATTTCTTGCTAGATGAAGCTACCCAGCTACCTCTGGCATCAATACTACAGTCATTCCAGTCAGGTTGTCTTAACAGCCCATGTAGTCTATTTTGGTTCTACACCATGCATGTGAAGGACAGGACTCTATCAAGCCAAAATATGTGTTAAGTATACAGAACTTTCGTGAGAAATAAAATCTATTTTTCTCGTCTTTTTTCTGGTTTAAATTCTCTAGCTCAGCACTGCATCTCTATGCCTGTAGCTTCCTTATGCAGCAAGGTCAGAACAGGCAAAGGAACAGCACAAACCCTGCCACAAGAGCTGAGCTGAGCAGGCAGCTTGGGCAGAGCTGGATAAGGTGCCATGCAGACCATATGCCACAGCATGTGATCATGCATTGTCACAGCAAAGGAGGAGACCTCTGCTTCCTTCACTGGCAGGCAGAGCCTGCTTTGGAACAAGTATCTCAGCCTACAAGATTGGGTTTCCTTTACAATTAGCTGGGAAAATCTTCACAGATAGTTTTTCCCAGCCCTGTATTTATGGTAGCTTTTTAAGATGAGACTGCTGCTCCGTGTCTGTAATACAAACTTTCAAGAGGGAAATACTTGGCTGTAAATAGTGGTGGGCAAAGCCTGATAGTATTTGCAGCTCTGCTTATGTTTCCACCTTTACTAAGCTACTGGAAATCACACCCTGAAGGACTAATGAGAATGATGCAGAGTGGTCTGTATATACACTTTTATATTAAAATGGGCAAGAGCTAACATAGGCCACATCAGTATGTTGATTTTGCATTGCCATTCCCTGCTGTATAAGTGTGAAGTGGGCACTCATGTCTCATGTCTGAACTAATGACAGATCTTCAAAGCCTCTTGAAATGGGTGAGCCAGGCAAGGAAAATAAGCCCAACAGCTATCCAGCCAAAACCAGGTGATTCCAAGTTAAACAAATTCCTGTTCATTTCACTATGAAATCTGGACACAGACATCAAGCACTTTGGTACAGACAGGGTCACACCTCTTGACTCATGCCACGAGGGACTGGTACTGCTTGAGGGCCAGGTTCTTCAGCGCCACATTCCTCATGCACCCACCTGTGACCACCCCAGCAGCAGTGAATCTCAAGTTAGGCTGGCAGTGTTTTGCAGCCCTTTTACAAACAAGGTGCATGGCAGTGGGGATACAGGCAAGAGCACAGTCACTCCAGCACCAGGATGTTATTCTGCACAGTCCCCTGGAGGGCCGGGTGAGACTGTTGTTTCTCTCATGTTCACAACCACATTAGAAGAGGCAAGGCACAAAGACATGAACTTGGAGACAAAGAAGCTGGCTTTGCATTGGATTTCCTGCTTAGCCCTTGATGAGTGGCTTTATTCCTCTCAGTTACTCACAGGGCCAGGACAGACCCTCTTCTCTGCCTTTCCCATGGGGTGAGCCAGAGGCACTAGCAACTGCTCCATTCTTGGCAGCAGAGTCGGCTCCCCCGACAAACAGTGTTATGCAGCCTGCTGAGACCTCATCTTTTTTCTCATCTTTTTTTTTTGTTTCCTGTTGTATGTGTATATATATATATATGTATATATACACATACATGTATATATGTGTATATATGTATATATATAAGGGAAAATGTTTGGACACCACCTCATGAAGCATAGGGCTGAGAAGGTCAGTTCCCAAGTGACAGACCAATCCCCAGCTACAGACAGCTTATCTCTGCACACAGGAGTACTCAAGGTCAGGGTCTCCTGCTCTTGTCACCTCTGTTCCCATGTCCTCACAGCCTGTCACTGCCCTGGCCATCAGTGCTGCAGAACCAGGCCCACCTGAGGGGCTGTGGCCCAGCCGTGGCCCCAAGGCAGTGCCTGATGCTTGGGGCTGTGGCTGTCCCTGGAGCCCTTGCCCTGGCTGAGACAGTGGGACGGGTCTGGCTGCCAGGCCCAGCCCTGATGGGCCCCCATGGGGAGCCCCCAGCCCTGCACGGCCCCAAGAGAAGTATCTGGAGGCTCCCGTTAACTTCAGCTTTATCCAACAGACTGACAGACACACAGCAAGTCCCAGCACCCAGCAGGATGAAATCCTCAGCTGCTGTCTCCACCTGTTACGCTGGGCACATTATAAAACACATTTTAAAGGGAAGACAGCAAGAGGATGGGGTGTGCTTTAAATCTTCTCTTCAAGATAATCGAAGTTTTGGGCAAGCAGGTTACTGCAGACCTAAGAGCGGTCTGAAAAAAAGTCATTAAATTGCTCAGTCTCTGGGGGGTACTAATCCCAAAGATAGTGGTGGGTTCCCACCACCAGCCGTGCAGGCAGTGCTTCTTCAAAGAAGTGTATCAGATCCTGGATTTTCCAGCCAGACTTAGTAATTCATCTCACTAACTAGACTTCTGAATTTGAACTAATTAGGGAAACACTCTGGACTACATAGTGCTTGCCAAAGAAAGCACTGTGTCACTGAAATGAAGATCTAAGAAAGCAGTTTCAAACAGCAGAAAGAAAAGCCAGGAATAAAAAGAAAGTCTGCTTTCATCAGGATGAGATTTTGCAGGCTGTGATCCATGGCCACTAGGCCATGTCAGCACAAACGTGATCAGGTCTACTGAAGCACTGCACTCACATGGTTAAAGTGTGAGTAGGCATCAGGACCTTGATAAACAGCTGAATCAAAATCTTCATGCATACATCTTATATAATACAACACATGCAGGAAACTGTGTAACCCACCTTCCCATTCCCACAGCCCCTCCCCAAAAATCATTTGGAAAGAGACGATAAGTTATCCTTTAGTATATCTAAGCACTTGAATCCAAACTGATGCTTCAATTGCACATTTGCTAAAGTTTAATGACATGCAATGGAATCAAAGCAATAACACTTAAATCAGTTTAAAGAAACTTGAGTCATGGCCCATTTCATTTAAATAAAAAGTGCTCCAAACAAAATCCCACTTCTGCTAAAGGGTCTTTATTTGGTTGGGATGGACTTTCCTACTTACCAGAAATATACCAAAAGTGGCACATAAAACTAGACTGTTGCTTTTCAATCTTCAGCTTTTATTCTAGCGTACACTGGCTTTCACTTGGTTCAGACCATTTCACCTAACTAGAAACCTAATGTGAACACTGTCTCAACTAACTAGTCCCAACCTCATTTTTAGGTGAGATTAAGGGGTACATTTTTTGGAGACAAAACAGGTATGGAATAATTCCTGAAATAATAAATGAAGTTACGTAAAGAAAAAAATCATTCTTTTCCGTCCAAAAAAATGCCCCGAAAAGGTTCATACAATCTAACATCTGTGAGCTACACCAGTGGTCATCCTACAGAATCAGCTGCAGTCATTCATACCAGTGGATTTGTGCCTTTCCTAATGTGAATTAAAAGCAGCATAGCAAGCACAACATCATATTGTCCTTTTTTGTCTTAAATAATATAAGGCAGGAGAAGAACCAAAAGTACCTTCTAGAACTGTGTATATAATACCTGCCATTTCAGTTTAACTGAGCCCAACATTCAATCTTTTGATGGTTTCAGTTCCTTCCTTTTTATCAGTAAAAGAAAAGAAAGAGGAAATGTAATATATACCGTAAACGTCTGGATCCACAATTGGGCCACTTCCTGTACATGGGGAAGAGAAAAGAGAAGAAAAAGAGAAAAAAAAAAGCCTTTGTAAATATATTGCAGTTGCTGGAAGAATAAAGAATAAGACCTTAAGAGATGTTTTTAGACTTGGCACGTTAATTTTTATAGCAAAGAAAATTTGCTATACCTACACAAATTCAGAGCAGCATCATTGTATTGCAGGATGGATACTTTTACAACTAATTTTGAGCTATCTCAAAGGTTCCTATTTTGCTTCATGTGAAACAGCTAATGCACATGGCAATCCCTATCTCTGACAAGGAAGGCACATTTCCCAGCTTAAAAATTCTGTTTTCTGGTGTAATGTGTATCTGGAATAAGCGCAACAGTAACTGTTCTGGTCAAAAAACAAATGGTAAAATTCACCCTACACAAAGTTGTAGCAGACTTCCATGAGAATCCACAGTCATGGACCTACACCCAGTCAAAAAAATTTCTATTAAGTTGCTGTGAAAGCAAACTGGTTTAGCTGTGAGCTGCTAAGTTAAGGGCTAGAGGTAGCAATGACTTATGCAGTAGCATTTCACATGCTCTGTAAAAGGTTGCTTCCAAGAAGCCAGCTGCACAGCTGATACCCAGACAGAACTATTACCAAGAGTCAGACGTCTTGGAAGCCAGCCTCTATACAAGCAAATGGGTATCTAAATGTTCTCTAAATGTTACCAGTTCCAGTTACCAGCTTTTTCTAATTACTTCACATATGTATGCCTGAGCACATATGTGAGTATACTGTAGAGAATGCCCTCTGAAATTAGTGTCCTGTTACACTATTCACACTTGGAAAGATATTTGTGTTGTATTTCAGTACACCGGTTCATTCTGGTTTATAGTGTATTTATAGCACAGTTTATGTAGGCTGCTCCTCATCATCTCTTCCACATTCTTACTCTTTGTTGAACTGGAAATAATACTAACAGATAGTTAAAATAACTGAAGTTGAATCAAACTTAAAAAAAGCATCATTCGCTTTATAAGAGCAGAAAACAAAGCCATAGCAGCAGCACTGCATTGACATAAAGGCCATCATTGCTTCCACCTATGTCAACAGCATGAGAATCTCCACTGAAAATACTAAACAGAGTTGCAACCTATTTGCATAAAGGCAACAGATAATTAGGTTTATATTTAAATACATTTGAAGATATTATAGTATCCTGACATATAGTTTAATAGACACCAGAAATACATAACAAGTGAAGGAAGCTGCCCTCAAGCAACTTCTGACCATGGTTTTCTGGTTCAGTAAAATTCATGGATTCAGTTTTTCCAGTATAAAACATCAATTTGCAGAAAGACAGTATTTCTAATTTCTCTTGTTTCTTGTTGTGTAAATAAACTATTAAAACATCTTAGCAACTCATCTTTATAAACTGCATCAGCTACACTTGGTTTGTTTGCCTCTTTCTTTGTAAAGTTGACATTTTCAAAATAAAGCGGCAGCAAAAGACTCAATCCAAAAACAGTTCTGCAAAACATTCCCATGTTGCAGAAGTAAGATGTTACTTCTGAGGTATATTTAACATATTCTTTTACTTTTACGTGACCTGGATCCCTCCAGCTGTATTTCAGAGCAGAGATGAATAATCTTAATTAAAAATTTTTATTACTGGTAAAAATCTCTCCTGAATTCATTATTTGTTTTGGATCAACTATGAGAACAGCATCTATATAAATAATAAAATAATAAAATAAATAAATAAATAAAATAAAATAATAAAATAATAACACAATAAAACACAAACATTTCTTGCTTACTGTTTGATGCAGTATAGTCACAAACAACCAAGTCATCCTCAGTAAGAATAGCTTCACACGAATCCATGAACTTCAGCAGATTAAAGCTTGTTAAAAATCTAGCTAATATGAAAATCATTCTTCAAGGCCTTTGTATTTAAAACAAAGTTTTAATTTACAACTTTCATTGTGTAATGTCTTTAACTCAGTACAAATCCCACTGTGGAACATGCTTTCCTCTCCTTCATGCCCCAGTCCTCAGAAAAGTGGAAAGCATTCTGCCAGTAGCATGCTAGAAGTTGAAAGCATCTTAAGATAAAGCACGCCTTCATCATGTTTGATGCAGCTCTGAAAGTGAAGCATTACACTGTTGATGATAGAACGTGCTTCTGACTTGTAATTAATTTAGATAGACATGTGAATTATAAGTGAAGAGATTTTTTTTAATCTTCTTTTGTTTTTACCTTCAGAGCATTTGCCCGTAAGTGATGCAATAACCAAAGAATCAGTTTAAAGCTCAGTGAATATACCCCACCCCATGAAACATCAGAGCTGTTATTTAATTCAGTCATGAAGGCATGGTAATGAACATAATACCAGGGCGTGGGCCTTAATCTTTATGCTTCATTGTACAATATGTGGGCCAAAAGAAGAAACTACACAGTAACGACAGCACTGAAAAAGCCTTTTAAGAGTTGAAAAAGCCTGATAGTGCTTTGAATAGTTTAAAACAAAAAATGTAATACAATCCACAGAGGATTCCAGTTTCTTAATGCTTGCTTTCTTGCCATCTTCAGTGGAGAAGACAACAATGCTGTGAATTTTTCTAAAGCTAAAAGCTCAGATAGGAAAAAGCCCCACTAAAAAAAAACAGTATTGGGAAGGCTAAGTAAATAAGCAATTTCCCCAGCTGTTAATTTTTGGTGCCATCCACCATGCATGAGATGATTTCTAAAGCAGTTGCAACCTTTTTATACATAGTTCAGTTTCCTCTGTACACTTTCTGTGAAGCTTAATCCACCACAGAGCTTGGGAAACTTACAGCACACACCAGAGATAGTGTTGGGAAATGTGTATTCTCTGTGAGTATCAAGAGGATGGAACAAATAAATAATGCTATCTTTCTAATTTGAGGGACATCTACAATTCTATTTACTGCTTTTACATGCTACAAATGGAAAACTTTCATTGTACAGTGAGAAGCATAAAGGAAAAAGGAATAGTAAGAGGGACTTGTATCAAAGCAAAAAATTATACATTCACCTAACTGTATTAGAGGAACTGTTATTCTGTTAAGAAAATGGATACAGGTTCATGCTAAATAATAAGAACGTAAGAGAACTTCCACTTTACACAGAACATCTATGAGGTGAACTGTTTAACTAAACCACTGTAATGCATTATTACAGGATGACAGTAGCCAAAACCATGGCATGTTTCTGTAATGAGTTTAAGGAAAAAATCCAGAGAAAAAAGAGGAGCACTAAGGACAGCAGGAGTAAACAAAATTTGGTTGTATCAGCTCTTCACTTTTTCCTTCTAAGGGTGGGAACACAACAGACCTGCAATCTCGCTCCCTACATCAGTCTGAGCTAACCGGGAAAAATGCTAAATACAGACCATATTTTTACTGTCTGTAGCCTGCAATGTAAGAGAGAGCAAATTTAATTATTCATTTTTTTTCTGCCAAATAACATTAGCACTGAACATTGCTACTTCAAAAAAGAAGGTGGCTATTTATATCGTATGGCTAAAAGCCAAAGGTACGCATGTGCTCATATTTTCAGATATGACTGTGCACAAAACCATGTCTTTATTTCCATTCCAGCTCTGCAAGGTCCACTCAAGAGTTTTTTCCACATACAACAATACTCTTACATGTATACCTTCTTACTTCACATATGGTTTTGAAGACATGGGAAAAGCTCAAACCACAGCGAACATCAGTCACTTAACAGCAGTCCCTGTAGTTCAACGACTTAGTCCACCTTGAGCCTGCTATCTTAACATTTAGGAGGGTTGAGGTGGAGCCTTCAGAGCAACTGAAGATGTATATATTTAACAACAAGGATGTTGAGAATGTATACTTCTAGGCATATATGTGCCCAGACTGAAATGAAAGAGAACTGGATATGCAAATGCCTGTGGGGACCTGAAACTTTGCCCATCCTGCCTCTGTGTTACTTGTTTTCTCTCCAGCTCCCTCTGGTGTCTTAAACGACATACTATCAACTCACTGGACTGCACTACGGTTTTTCAACAAGGCATTTGGTGATAGACATCCCCCGTAACATTGGATACACTGCTCAGTTGCATTAGTATACAGTGATTGCCTAAGCTGGCACCTAGAGCTTACCAAGATCAGAACACAGGTTTGGGAAAACACAAACAGGAATCTTTTACTAGCCTTAGCTGGCACTGAGGATAGTTACTCAAAAGGAAAATACACAAAGTATTAGCGTGTCCTTCCTTGAAAAGCAATAAACAAGAAGAGAATGCTCAAGAGAAACATTACTTCACAACTAATCTTATGTTCATTCAGAGAAGAAAAAAAAAAAAAAAAAAAAAAGCCTATAAAAAGCTTCTTGAAAAGAGTTAGACTGGCCAGGAGTACTGTCTCCACAACTTACTCAGTTTTCAATTGCTAACATAAAAAAAAAAAAAAGTAATTATACTCACCATCTCCAGGCACTGACATGAAATGAGCATCAACCCGTCTCTCATCCTCTCCATACTCATTCTTTGCCAGTAAGGTATAAGCACCATTATTCAGGTGGGTAGGATTGTCCAGCTGAAGGCAGCCATGGTATTCACTTTGATTGATAACATGTATCTTAGTACAGATGTATTCAGACTCATTCAGTACAGCCCCTTCATAGAACCACTGTAATGTGGGCTTAGGGTTCCCTTTCACAGTGAATGGAATACACCAGTGGTGGTCCGGGGTTGGAGATTCAATAAATGTGATATTTGGTGCGACTATATTGGAAAAAAGAGTGAAAAACATCAGAATATTCTGAACATGTATTTCCTCCCTTCCTCCCCCCTCCACAATGTCATCAGGGAAGTATTTCTCATTCATCAGTATAAAAGTATGTTATTAGTATACAAATGATACCTACTTGGAGGATACTCACACAGGAACCCACCTGCTTTGCCTAGGGTACTATGCTCACAATTTAAATGAAGCCATCCTTCAGAAAGAAATAAACTAGTTTCAGGCAAAGACTGAATTCCTGATAAACCACTTTAACTCTGGAAGGTATGGGAATTTCAGCTACTGGATCACTGAGAAGGGGAAGAGACATTGTAGCTTTACTCTGCTGAAAAAATGGTGCAGAGGAACACTGAAGGAACACAACAGTACTGAAAATATTTACAAGTTAGCCAAAAAGCAAGTAGTACTGGAAACATACACATATAGGAATCTAAACTTTCAGATCATTTTCTTCAGAGCACCAGAATGCCCTGGATTCTTACATCAGAGAAAGACTATTTTCTACTGTACAATTTCTTATTCTTTGTTCAAACCTGCTAAATGCCTCCAGTTTACAGACTTGCTCTGTTTCCCTCGGGAGATTATTCCAACACCTTGCATATTATTTCACTATTGGGAAATTTTCCATGGTATTTATTCTTCACTGCATCCAATTTCATGTAGTTATGCTCCCTCTTATCACTCATAATAGTGCCAAGCTCAGAATCTCATTTACGCTGTGCAAATATTTCTAGTTTATGTCCCTTCCCATAACTATTATAAATACAGTATCAACCAATGAACCTACATCTAGGTTTACCATCATGAGAACACACTGAGTAAAGTTTACCATCTACAGTGCATTCCATTCCCATCTTAAATGAAACAAAGCATTGCAGCTTGTGAAAACATGCTGTCTACTTTGCTTCAAATTAATTCAGACTGGAGCTTAGATATAAGAAGCCAGCATCTCTACACTATATATCCCTTCCCTCTTCCTGGGCCTGGACAAATATCTATGTTATCCAAAGTTATGACAAATAGACTTGTATCTGGCAGTAAGAATGTTGCAATTGTGTTATTTTTTGACCAAAGCAGTTGCTGCTTCTGATATTAAGAATTTAAAAATTTGTGGTCTCTTGTAATTAATTCTATGAGCCTTTTGATGTGTTCACACTTCTCAGTTCCTAAAACAATGTGAACACACATGTACACCATTATAAGCTTTCCAGTGGTTTGTCTTTCAGTGGCAAACAGTGCCACTGAGTCTTCTGGGTTTCAGACCTTTATTTACAGATCATCCTAATTGGAAAACAAAGCACTTAGAAATACATTTTTGGCACAATGTGGGACAGGGAAAGATAAATACAAAAATTACTGGTTGAGCTAAGCCCAGCATTAACTGCAGTAGATAGCTCACATGTCTACGTGCCTTAAAGGTTTTTGTTTCAACAGCCTGCATGCCCAAAAAATATTTATGCACAAAACAGTTGCTGCCAATGCAGTTTGGCCTCAGGAGCTGTATGAAGGCCTGCATACGTACAGAATACTGTGAGCTCAGCAGAGGCTTGGTCCTCTCCCACAATGTTCTCTGCTACACAAGAAATCCACATTCCGCTGTCCATAGATGAAACGTTCTTTATGGTTAGCGAGGCAGGGTTCTTACTTGTGTCACTCTACAAGCGATCAGAAAAACGTGTATGTGTCAACCACAGCATAAAGAACAAGCAAGAGGGAAAGAATAATTGGCCACAGATAAAGAGCATTTTTCAGTTTCCCTTTCTTTCAGCTGTATAAGTGAACAACTAATCAAAGCCTTACTTTAGTGCCTTATCCAAACAGGCACTGAACACCTACAGGACCAATTGTGACAGTAGTGGCAGTGGAGTCAAAACTCCAGAAGTCAAGCTACAAACACTGCACTAAACCATTTTTCCATTTCTCTGTTCTTTCACTTTCAGTTTCTGCCTGTTTTTTTTTTAAGCACATCCCCTCTACACAAATTGTTTTTCCTCTACAGACAGCCTTGCTCACTTGCTTTCTTCCATTTCATGACTGATTTCTATGGTCTCTCTCTGCTCCCCCTGAACTTTTTCTTCCTGTCTATGTTCAATACTTGGTTTTATTATTCCCTTTGACTCTTTCCATTACATTTATGTTTGACATCTCACACCTCTTCCGTAGCAGCCTTCCAAGTTCTACTGCACCCTTGACAACAATAAGCCTCCTCCCTCTGTCTTAGCTGAATTTCTCTTGAAAGCTTCTTCTCATGAAACCTTACACAAGAAATTACATACCTTCTATTAACAAAGCTACTGCCAAAGTATTGGTTTATGTGTTTAAAGACATTCTAACTGAAGTAAGAATTAGAATTCTTATGATTCTCAGAAAGCTCCATGACAGAATACACAGTCAGGGATGAATTACACACAGACACATACACATACACAAAAAAAAAAAAACCAAAAAAACAAACAAACAAACAAAAAAAAACCCCAAACAAACAAACAAAAAAAACCCTAGCAAAGCTATTTGTTAACAACCTTTTTTTTTTTCTGAAATCATATACTTCATATTGTCTCCAGACAACTACAATTTCCATGTTTTAATTTTTCATAAAGTGTGATACTATTTTCTGAAAAAGGAACTAAAGCAAATTTAAAAATAGACAATAATTAGGATAATTTTTAAAACTGCTTTTGAGGTACCTAGGGTACACATGCACTTCAGTACTGCACAGAACACAAAGTAAAACACTGCATTTGTAAAACCATGGTAACTTTCTGTGGCAGTCAACAGGCACACTCCTGCACACAATGGTCCTGTATTTGTCCTGATGTATTCGAGCATTGAGATGGCACTTTAGCTCCACTTAAGTTAAATGTATGTGGAACTCTTAGAAGCGAGCAGTGCTCAAAGCTAGGCTGAAAGCAGACTAAGGGCTATAAATAAAAAAGAGCAATAAAAATCTAACAAACTACAATTGCATTGTATACCAGCAGAAAAGCTGAGAGCAGTTATCTTTACAGTTTAGTTTTAACTTTGGTTAACATCTTTGTAAATGAGGAGAGAGAAAAAAGGCAAAAGCAGCATAGAAGTCTAAGAAAAGGGAGGCAGAAACTGAGATATGGCAGTGAGAGAAAGGAAACCAAAAACAACACTCACAAAAAAGGGAAGGATAGATGTGAATGGCAAATGAGGTTTAAAAGGCACTCATTCTTCTGCTACTGAAAAGACTACTGTGCTCCACAGCTAAGGCTGTAGCTAGCCTATATCATGAGGCCTTCTGAGATCTCAACATGAAGTTATGCCAGGACAGAGTATTTCTGGAAAGCTTGAAGCAAACTGATCATGGCATTTCAAAGATAGCAGGGTTAAAAAATGAGGTGATCTCAGTTTTTGAACAGCATTCCACATTTGTTTTGGCTCATAACTCAGGGAAAAAAAAAAAATTAAAAATTAAAAAAAGAGAAACTGAAAAATAGCACAACTTGGCATAGGCTTCCCAAACTGTTTTAATTTCTTTGTCCTTGATGACAACTGATGCCTTTGGGTAGTTTTACAAGTTGGGGAAAATTTTTGAAACAAAACTAGAGCTCTTCAGGTTTCTTACTTGAGAGCTCAAAGATAGGCTAGTCAAATTCTACACAGGGCCAATATATAATGACCTCAAGGAAGAAAGCACAAGGATTACAAGATCTCAGAGGTCCTCTCTTTTTGGTACTGTAGGAACAGTTTGGAAATTTTGTACAGATCTGGAAGTTTTAGGCAGTCTGCAACAACATGAATGTAGGAAAGCAATACCATAAAACTGTAAATTATAGAGGATCTTGCTCACTGCAGTCCAAGAGGTTTGCAGCTGTATGTTGGAGATCTACTTATATGCCTTTCCTTACCAACATTGCCATCAAAAAGAACATAATCATTCTACTTCCAGTGTACACAGTAAAAAGTAGGGACACAGAATACAAAGATATCAGAAAATAAAATACCTCATGATTGGATTATTTTATTGAAGAAACATCTTCATATTTCATTAAAAAAAAAAAAAACCAAAAAAAAACCCCAAACAAACATGTTCTTTTTGGTAAAACCTTCACTTCAATATCCAAAGCTTCCTGATGTTGCTTTGTTTGTTGAAGGAAAATTAAAACAAGTCACACAAAATATTTACAACCAAATTTCAACACACCAAGCTTTTGGCATGAAAATGTAATAAAGTTACGGATGCAAAGCTTTTTTTAATTACTGCAAACTAGATTTATTCTCTGTATGCAGTTATCAGAGACAATAAGAAAACCCCTGTGTTTCAGTGCCTGATTCACCATGTTACTACAAAAATGTACAGTGCTCTCATTTACATGTGAACATCCAGAAACCAAAGTTCAAATCTGGGTCACCTGCAATTCAACAAAAGCACTGCAGCAGTCACTCTGGATTGAAAGTAAATGGGAAAATAAATGTGATCTCAATATTAGTTTTCTACTTAATCTTTTTAATAAAAAGTTAGCTAAAGATGGACATGAACCTTCATTCCATTCTTCAGAAGGTATCTTCTATGTCTGAATTGTCATGTACTTGAATATGAAACTTACCTCATGGTTTGAAACAAGGTTAGTGAGCACCCAGGACACATTGGGAGGTGGCCCACCAGTAGTATCACAGTACAGGGTGACGCTCTTTCCTTCCACCACGGTGATGTTGTAATTGCTTAAGTTTGCTGAGGGCAAGTCTATGACAGAAACAATAACAAAAAAAGCCACACGCATTTGTACTTGAGGGAAATAGACACCACTCAAGTCTAAGCAAGCTGTATAAATGGAAGCAAAAACACTGCTAACTCAAATATTCACTGTGGTCAGCTGCTATTCAGTCAGGGAGTACAAACAGCATATTTGGCAACTTATGACACAGTCTCTAAGCAGCTACTTAACCGTTTTCTGAACCTCCTCCACATCTTAAGAAAACATTAATGCATGTGAAAATATATTAAGCTAACTACATAAGGAAATGCTTCAACTGGACAAAGTCCTAACTTTAGTTTTTAACCTCAATTTAAAAAACTCTACCCTTATTCTTTAAAACAGTAAATTTTATCTCTTTATAATAGGTGCAAAGCACCCTTTCTTTTCAATGAACAGATATTGTAGTAATGTTACTCTTCTCCACAACACTAACAGGTAAATCCTACTAACTCCAGTATCACAGAAGTGATTGCAGCCCTTCTCATGCAGAGACAGCTATGTGAGAGAGAAGGGCAACACCTAGATCATAACTACAAAGCGAGGGAAACAGAGCACCAAATAGATCAAAAACAGAGGAGAGAAAACATAAAAGAGCCACCAACTGTGCAGAGCTGCTATCCAAGGCTCCTCAGCAGACTTTGCTATTGCCCTCAGGAAAGCAGAAAAGCAGTGAGACATGGTGCCACTCATCAAGAAATAAGCACAAATTTTTCAGATTTTTAATAGGTAATCATAGGTGATTTTTTCACAGTCTCATAGACTCCCCCACTATCTCAAATAGCTACAAATCACTTTGTATTTCATTCTTCTGAACCCAAAGCTATGGCAGCTTCATGAAGAGTAAATGTAAGCTGAATGCTTACAAAACCAGAAGGAATTGTAGGCTGATCCTCTTCAAAAATAACATCAGCAGTTGAGTTGTCACTCTGTGTATACACACTCCAGGCACAGAGAAGCTCACATTTCATACCTATTTACATAGCAAATAATTATGCAACATTCCAGAAATATCATATCTGGAGCCATCATATGGAGCTCTTAAACTCTATAAAAAAAACTTAGCATCATTTGTAAGTCCTTCTCACCAACTGTTCCAGGAAAATTTCACTTGCAACTCAATAATCTCATATAATTAAGTTTATCTTCTGTGCTGGATATGTATACATGACCTTTCGCAATGGAATCACAGAATCACAGAATCAGCCAGGTTGGAAAGCACGTCTGAGACCATCAAGTCCAACCCTTAATCCACTATCACTGTGGTTACCAGACCATGGCACTGAGTGCCACATCAGTCTCTTCATAAAAACCTTCAGGGACAGAGAATCCACCATCCCCCTGGGCAGCCCATTCCAATACCTTATCACCCTCTCTTTAAAGAATTTTTTCCTAGTATCTAACTTAAACCTCCCCTGACAGAGCTTAAGTCCATGCCCTCTTGTCTTACTGATGGCTGCCTGGGAGAAGAGACCGACCCCCACCTGGCTCCCACCTCCTTTCAGGGGGTTGTAGAGAGTGACGAGGTCTCCTCTGAGCCTCCTCTTCTCCAGGCTGAACACCCCCAGCTCCCCCAGCCCTTCCTCACAGGACTTGTGCTGGATCCCTTCACAGCCTCCTTGCTCTTCTCTGGACCTGCTCCAGCATCTCAATCTCCTTCCTAAACTGAGGGGCCCAGAACTGGACACAGGACTCAAGCTGTGGCCTCACCAGAGCTGAGTACAGGGGCAGAATCCCTTCCCTGGACCTGCTGGCCACACTGTTCCTGATACAGGCCAGGATGCCATTGGCCTTCTTGGCCACCTGGGCACACTGCTGGCTCATGTTCAGCTTCCTGTCAATCCAGACTCCCAGGTCCCTTTCTTCCTGGCTGCTCTCCAGCCACTCTGTGCCTACCCTGTTTTCCTTTTCTGAAAAAAGTTACCTGTTTTGCTTTATTTTGTTTTTTGGTTAAGAATACAGTAATGTGATGATGGACTTGCAGGGACAGAAGTAAAGTAGAAATTTTTTCTTATGTAAAAAGTCCGATAAAAACAATTATCACTCAAATTAGTGTGAACTAGGCTTCTAGAACTTCAATCGAAGCTATAAGTATTGGAAATCTATCTTTAAGTTTAATTAGTTCAATACAAACTAAATGAGAGGAAGTAGTACCAAAGTGAAGACAAATAATTTTCCAGGCAATTATTAGGCAAATCTCCCAGTGCTTTAGAAGTGTTGTAAAACAATTCCTGCTCTAGGCATCACGGCTTTTTTCTATTATGCTTGTATCCTGCTAGAAGATTATAAAATAATACTGCTTATTATTCTTTACATTTCTGAAGTTACACAAAAATCAGCTGCAAAACCTGGCAGAAAACATCACTACAAAAAGTTTAAGTATAAATATAAGAATAAGTGTAAATGACTAGAAGAGAACACAACAAAATAGAATAATAGAATCACCAAAGTATAGTATGTGTTTTCTTTTACTCCCATTCCTAAAGGAGGTGTGTGGAAAACACGTAACAGAATTGCCTTGGGATTCATTTATTCATTTATGGTTGGGTATTTTAAGTTAGTGAACTTTAACTGAAAGGCCATTGTGACTTTCATTTCCAGTGACACCCAGACAGGTCCATAGCAGGATATACACTAGCTGCAGTGGATGCCTGGAAAAAGCTGATAGTAGCGTTAAACTTCGTATCTAGAAACTGTGATGCACTGGACTTACCAATAAATTTATGAGACTAAGCAGTAAAACCTGTGCTGAAAAATAACTGCACTAAAAAGCCGCAGTTCACCCTAGCAGACATGTATGCTCAGCATGTGTACTCAGTGTGGCGTAGGACCATTTACAGGAGAGAGTAGCATTTTGACACCTGCACCATTAGGAAGATATCCAACCATGCTGCACTTACTTCTGACATAATTTGGTTAAATACAGTGTTTTAGACTACTACCACTTCTGTTAATACAGATGTGCATTTTAAATGACTTTGTTTCCAGTAAATGATAAAAGCTATCAGACAACAGGTACAAATATTTTTGTATAGTGCAAAGATAGTGAGTTTAGAGTGCAGCATAACAGCCCATGCAAGTGAGACATATTATCTGTCCACATGTGTCATCTTGGTATCTTTCAGACAGAGATTATCCTGTGTCCCAAAGCTTGAAACACAGTATCTCTTTCAAACTTTGATAACATTAATTATAGTAATTCTGGGTATCAGGAGTAACCCTGATAGTATCTGATTTCTTTTTTAAGTTTGCTACATTCTTATCCTTAATAGACTTCTGCAGCAAAGAGTTTCACAGGCAAACTGTCCAGGCCCCTTTCCTCTCAATAGTCTATCCAAAGCTTTTCTATCACTACAAAAATGGGAAGACAGAACCTGCTACTGAAAATAGCAGTAACCTGTTATGTCCACCATTAAGCAGCTCAACAACTGAAAGTGTACACTAAAATCCATGTGTTGTATTATGTACTATGTTGTATTATGTATATATTATTTAATCACATATAGATTATCTGTTCTCATATTCAAATTTATAACACCTTATTCCCGGTAACAGGAAGCTCTGATTTGGAATAAACAGTTACTTCCCTCACTCCAGCACAACTAGACACAACAGAGACAATCAGAAGGAACTCATTTATGTCATGTGAGTCTCTCCAAGTATCACTTCATGCTTTAGAAGGAACAAATCCTCCTAAAAGTACAGGGACCTATTTACCTTCACAGATCATCACTAGTGCAAACCAATGGCCCAAGGTTGTCAGAAAGTACAACATCTCTAGGGAATGATTCATAGCTTCACTGTGCAAAGCTGGGATATCAGTAATCACAAAACCAAATACTTCAGATAAAATTTTCAAAGGTTACTGCAGCATTTGATTATACAACTGTCAATGGAAATTTTTTTTTTTAAAAAAAGGTGACTAAATTCCTAGATAACTTTAAAAGTCTTCATGCTGCTACTTATTACCGTCTACAGAGAGTGTAATTGTCCTTGGTAGAGCCAAACTGTCACTACATGTCAAAGAAAGGATATAAAATAATTTAAAAACTGAGGACTAATACAAAATCTGTAGTCTGTAATTCAGCACCGTGTCAGTGTGCTAGCCAGTATACTACAGCAGCTTTTAGCAGATGAAGATATTACACAGGGAGAAAGGAAACCACCGTTACACCCAAGATGTTGATTCACTGGTTAACTATCTTTGCAGCTACAAATTTTTTTACAAAATTATTTCTATATTGACTTCTTCAGCTTCAGTTCTGGGGTTTGTTCAGCTGCTCAAAAACCTTCAACAAAAAATTATGTCAATATGCTCATATAACCTCATTAATACCTAAGATACGATGAAGAAATGAGTGCCTGAGAGAATACCTGTCATAGTTTGAACATGGGGAACTAAAGGAGGGCTTTTGGACTCTGACAGGAATGAAACACAAAGGGAGGGGTCTATTCCCTCCCATTTCCTGCCCATACTCTATAAAGATTGGGAAGGCCAGGAGCTCCCCCTCTTTTCTTTCCACTTCCTCCTGGCTGCGCTGCTGTTCCCCTGAGATTCTTTATAACCAGCTCGCCATGTGGTCATCAGAGCCCATATCTGTTGTGTATATTTGTAGTGTTTTTCAGTTTCCAACTTCAAGGCCCTGGTCTTTATTCCCCTTTTATCTTCCCTTTGTGTGTGTGTGGTGGAAGGGGAATAGAGAGTAATTCCGTCCTTAGGTTTGTGGCCCACCCAAGCTGCTAAGCCATGACAATACCATAAATCCAGTATTCATTTATGCCATTGTTTGCATAATAAGCCCCTGATTTTTACTGGCCTGTCAAAAAACTCCCAGGAGTCTATCCAGGAGGCAGTATCACAAATGCTTTTCAATATGGCTCACCATATTTTTTCCCAGCACATTTTTTGCAGTCAACCTATTCTGAGATAGAACAAGAAATTACTAGGAAAAAACTGAAATTTTATTTCTCAAAGCTAGCCAACTGAATTTATATTTCAAGAAGATCATTTTAATCCTTACCTAAAATCCTTAATCATCTTTTTAATAAATATATCAGACACCAAATGATTAAATTAACCGTGAGTTAACAACTCTCCATCAAACTGAACCATATAAAGGTAGACTACTGGAACCACTGTTTTACAAAATATCCTATGTAATCCAGAAGTTACACTGGCCCAAACCAAGTTTGCTTGCCTCACATAAGATTTCAGTATGGTCCAAGGTTATTGGTTCCAACTGCTTTTGATTTTTCTATCTAGGGAGAAAGCATATAACTTATTATAGCACTACTACTGTACAGCTTGGTAACACCCATTGCTTTTACTGTCTGGAGCCTGAAAATAGAATCTCTGACAGCATAATTTGTTAAGAACTGTACACAGAGCTGAGAATTTCAGAGGACTTACTGGTACTGAACAGGTTACAACCATGTAAGACAGAAGAAAAACATAATTTTCTCTATCATTCTATTAAAATTCTGCCTTGTTTGAAAATATTCCTATGTTTACAAATTCCAAAGGGCTATTACAAATTCCTATGGGCTTTTCAAACCTTTCACAGGTTTGAAAAACACAGAAAAACCCTTCTAGTAATTCTAGGTGTAAATCTAGGAGGTGTTCAATATATGATCCACCTCCTGTGTTTCACTTAGAAACTGTCTGTGGCCAACAAGCTCTGAGCCAGATTTCAGCCACAGGGTAAGTGGGCATGTTTCCACTGAAATCTGCAGAGTGACATGGCCAAAAATCAGCTTGCCTCCATTTTTAGAGCACTATAAACAGGGTACCAAAAAGCTTAAATGGAAAACATGAACTGAAGAAACATAAAGGCTTTTTTCTATTTCCTGCTGCATCCAAATCACAAAATCAAAATGCTCACAGAAATCTCACAGAAGTTATTCCAAGATAACAACCACAACCATATTAAAAAAAAAAAAAAAGTTACACAACTAAAATACAGATTTAGCAGAAACATTGAACATTTAAAAATTTTTCACCTCTTATATATTCTCTTTTTTTGGAGCCCAAGTGTTAATTAAAGAAACTGTTCCAGATCAGGACCTCTTCAACTCTTTAGGAGAATGTACAGCCACTGAATAGAGTACTGAATAATCACTGAACAGAAATATGTGTCATATTTTCCACAGTGACTGTGGTATTTTCCACAGGTCTGTAAGGGTTAAGCTAGAACAGTCTCAAACAATCTGCAGGTTGGTGGTGAGGACATTACCTCCAAAGCTGTAAATTAAGACTCCGGAACTGAGCCTTGGTCCAGAGAAGGATGAAAAGATCTCCCCCTTTAACCACACTTTTTTTTTTTTTTTTTTTTTTAATCTAATAGAAAGACAAAGAAAAAAGAAAAAAAAAATTAAGAAAAAAGGAGCAGCTGCTGCTATGCCTTCTTGAAAGGAAAAGCAGAAATTCCAGCCATTGGGAAAGACTGAGTTCAAACATAGATGCTTCTCGCCAGAGGTCTGAGAAGAGTCATTCAGACTAGAGTTTAGGACTTTCCTGTGTCTTGAGAATTTCCTAGTGAGCAGTAGGAAGGCACAAGCACACTGAACAAGATCATTTCAGACCTCTTCTTGCTAGGGGTGCTTGCTTCTTCTCAGAAGTTCAACTCTCATTTTTTTGCCACACCAGATCTGATACAACACCCACCTCATTGGTCTACAAATGAACACCTTTCTATCAGGAAGCAGAATGAGTGATGTGGCAGTTCACTAAGCCACTCAAATCTTTTAAAATACTAAAAGAAATCCATCTACCTGTTGCCTGGGAACCTTTAAAGAAAATAATTAAACCAGTACAACCTCAACTGGAAGATCATGAGTCTTTAAAGTCTGCTTTCCCAAAGCCAACACACTCCTACTTTGCCTTTAAACACTCCATCACTCCCTGCTCAATCTTTAATAAATTAAGGGTGCCAGCAAAACCTCCACCATGGATTCCCAGAGCAGACTTAGGCCTGTTCAGGACACTTGTTAAGAGAATCGCTTGGGAAACAGTCCTGAAGGACAAAGGGTCCAGGGAGGCTGGATGGTCTTCAAGATGGAAATCCTAATGGTGCAGGAGCAAGTTTTCCCCATGCACCTTAAAAAAAAATGGCAGGGAAGATGACCGGCCTGGCTGAACAGGGAGATTTTTCTGGGACTCAGGGAAAAAAAGGAAAGTTTATGTCATTTGCAAGAGGGTCAAACATCTCAGGATGAGTACAGGGATCTTCTTAGATCATGTGGAGAAAAAATTAAAAAAGCAAAAGACAAGCTGGAGCTCAACTTGATCACTGTTGTGGCAACAAAAAAAATATTTACAAACACACTACCAGTAAAAGGAGAGACAGAGAGAATCTCAGACAAGGATGAGGAAAAGTCTGAGATATTGAATGCCTTCTTTGCCTCTTTGTTAGTCAGACAAGCTACCCTCCAGGTATTCAGCACCCTGAGTGTGAAAGACAGGGATGGAGAGCAGCACAACAGCCCCATAATCCAGGAGGAAGCAGTTCACAACCTGCTACAACACTTGGCCACTCGCAAGGCTATGGGGCTGCTTTGGATACAGCTGAGGGCATTGAGGGGGCTGGCAGATGGAGCTCACCAAGCCTCTCTCCATCATTTATCCACAGTCTTGGTTAACAGAAGAAGTCTCAGATGAGTGGATATTTGCCAGTTCGATGACCATCTATAAAAAGGGCTCAAAGGAGGATCCGGGGAACTATAGGTATATCAGATGACCAGCCTAGTGGATGAGGAAAAGGTTGTGAATATTGTCCACCTGGACTTTAATAAAGCCTTTCACACTATCTCCCACAGCATTCTTCTCAAGAAGCTGGTGGCTCATGGCATAGACACATTTAGTCTTTACTGGATTAAAAACCAGCTATATGGCTGGGCCTAGAGAGTTATAGGCAATGGAGTAAAACACAGTCGACAACTGGTCACCAATGGTGTTCTCCAGGGCTCAGTTTTGGGGTCACTCTTGTTCAATATCTTTATCAACAATCTAGATGAGGGGTTTGAGTGCTTCCTCAGCAAGTTTGAAGGTGACACCAAGTTGGGTGGGAGCACTGATCTGCTTGAGGCTAGGAAGGGGTCTGGACAGGTTAAATCAATTGGCTGAGGCTTGGGGAAGCTGCCCATTAGCAAAGGACCTGGAGGTGCTGGTCAACACCCATCTGAACATGAGCCAGCAGTGTGCCCAGGTGACCAAGAAGGCCAAAAGCATCTTGGCCTGTATCAGAACAGTGTAGCCAGTGGGAGAAGGGAAATTACTGTGCCTCTGTACTCAGCATTGGTGAGACTGCACCTTGAGTATTGTGTCCAGTTGTGGCCCCCTCGCTACAAGAAAGACATTGAGGTGCTTGGAGTGTGTCCAGAGAAGGGCAACCAAGCTGGTGAAGGGTCTGGAGAAAAAGCTCTGTGATGAGAGGCTGAGGGAACTGGGAATGTTTAGTTTGGAGAAAAGGAGGCTGAGAGGAGACACTATAGCTCTCTACAGCTACCTGAAAGGAGGTTGTAGTGAGGTGGGTGTTGGCCTTTTCTCTCAAGTAAGTAATTATAGGACTAGAGGAAATGGTGTGGAGTTGCACCAGAGAAGGAATAGACTAGGTATTAGGAAGAACTTCTTTGCTGAAAGAGTAGGCAGGCACTGGAATGGACTGCTCAGGGAGGTGGTGGAGTTGCCATCCCAGGAGGTATTCAAAAAACATGTGGACATGGCATTGCAGAACATGCTTTACTGTGCATGGTGGTTTTTTCTGTGCTGACGGTTTGACTTAAGAGGTGACAGTGATCTTAGCGGTCTTTTCCAACCACCACAATTCTGTGGTTCTATGGGATACCACAATGTGACAAATGTAATCCCGAAACAAGAACACTATCAGAGAACTACACAAACAAGTAAAATTAGGGGGTTCGCTCAATACCAAATATACTATATAACACATATATGGCTGAAGGGATGCCTTCATGAAATGTCTCCACTTTTAAAGTGAAAAAAGTACTTTCTTCAGACTTCAGAGTACCATTATCTACTTGTCAGTCTTGATCTAGCCACATAATAAAAGCTAAGTAAGAGTAGAGCCTGACAAATGTCATATATCTATTCTCCCCTGGTTGATGAGTACTCCACACTTACACGGACGTACCTCTGCAAGCCTCCACAATGAACTGAGTTCAAGAACAACCTGAGTGATCAAGACACATTTCTTTCCCTTAGCTAGTTCCTTACCTCTTTTTCTAGCCTGCTTAGTCTAAAAAGCCTGCTTCATTCAAGCTAAAGCAGAAATTTAATCAGAATTATAAAACAAAATTCTGTTTTTTTTTTAAAACATGAGACATTCAGTTACATTGCATACACTAGCTTTCATCATTCACAAGCCCTGATTTACTTATCATGTGTCTAAACATCTGTATGAAAGTTACTGGTTACTTCATTGTCAGATACAAGTGTACACGATCACAACAGTTATGATCATGTCTTTGAAAATGAGATTCCTGTTGCCCTTTCAAAGCTCCATTCACTATCAGTTATTTTCACTTAAAAGCTGGAATAATGAAAATTGTTTTAATTAAATTTAGAAATTTCTAACTCAATTCAGGCACAACAGTGAAAACCCATTACTGACAAAGCTTTTGTAAAAAACATTTTTCATGCACCCATTATCACAGATAAGAATTAAAACTCTTACAGAGAAAATAAGAACAGTTTGCCACAATATATCATGCATAACACCAAGTTTGTGAGCCAAAATAAACAGTGCAGGCTACAGAGTCCATGAATATTCTGAAATGTAAACATGGAGAATGTTTAAGGCTTTCTTTAATCTCACTTCATTCTGCCTATAATGTTCTCCTTTTGATAGCCTTATCTGTGAAGTATGGCTGATAATGGAAAAAAATGTCAGCACCCACTGGATTATGCCTTTGATTGTGGTTTTAGACTGCATTTATTACTGTACCTAAGATCTAATGCTTATTTATTGATTCACTAATACTACAAATATTTTCTGCAAATTGAGAGAAATAAGTACATCAATCCTTCTGCTTCCTTTCTCCCCCCTTAGCATTTATAACAATCTGCTTTCAGTCTGATATTACCATTTACTTATTTACCTCTAGGACAAGAAACTATACCCAGAGAGAGGCTGAAATGAAGCCAGATCTAGTCCCGTACACTTGTAGCAAAATCCCATAGTTCTCAAATAAGACATTATTTCTGCTTTCTCACTGCATATGTAAACAGCCAGTCTGAACATCCATTTGCTGTATGTACAACAAATCAGTACATGAGACTAATTTGCCCACTTTGTTCAGCAGAATTTAGCTAGCGTGCGTCACCAATGACAAGAACAAAAACAACTGCAGAAACAATATAGAATGAACAAGCACACAAAGCTGCGACACCAAGCAAAATAGAAAGCCAGATCAAGCACCACACCAGCATAAGACAATCTGATAATCTAAATCAGCCAGATAAGGCAAAATGGTATTACCAGAACAAAATCCAGAGCAACAAAAAATAAACACAAGACTGCAGAGCAAGGCCTCTTCCAAAAACACAAAATATAGAAGACTTCTTTTGCTGCCAGTGAGTTTAACAAGGGCACCTGAGTATTTGAATGAAAGAGGGGGAAGCCAACACCTTAGTAACCAGTACCAAAGACATGGTCTTGTCTCCTTGGCATTCACTGAGATCAAGGTGATCTGCTGACTGGTGGATTTTGAGTCACCTTTCCCCAGGAATAGGACATGCCTCACTTCTAAGGACTAAATACATTAGTGGAAATTGCTGCCAAACCTCACAGAAGCAGTAATAGGTACAAAGTGCTTGTTTACTTAGCTTCTCTTTTGAGACTTTTTAATGCTCTCTATAAGATGGGAAAAAAAAAAAAAAAAGGAAAATGAGGATGGCCTAAGTGGTGATGCTGTCCATGTTGTATAGTCAACTAGCTAATGCTGTGAAAATGGCAAAACTAAACACTACCATTCCTCTACACAGAAAGCTCTATTAGCACTACTGTAGCAGATGCAATGTAAAAACCTTTGACACAGTAATTAGGTGTGAATTTAACACTTAAAAGAATCTGACAATTTGTCATCATACATAAATACATTTCAAATGTAGCTGAAAAAATAATTCTGCAAACACTATAACAAGTGAATGACACTTTTAATAGCGTAGCTGAAAAGGACTTTTTAAATAGTAAGTATACCTGACTTTATACCTTGAAAAAAGAAATCAGATAGATAATGGCATCTAAATTGTAATGGCCCTTTAATCAGCATATTAATGAACACTTCCACCATATAAACAGTAAGTACCACAGAACTTAGCTAATTTTCACATCAATTATCTACAAACCAAAGCCTTATTATCAAGAAACCACAGTGACCTCTTTCAACTTCCCAGCAAGGCATTTATTAACAGCACACAGCAGTGATGCATCCCATTACCAAGACATTTACCACATATTGTACAGGCCAATTGCTACAATATTATTAAGCAATTAATAACACCTGCACACAAGGAAGAGAGCATGTTTGCTTAGTTTTAAAAAAACAATAAATTAGCAAACCACAGAGATGGGATGAAACCATTAGCAGAGAAAATTAGAAATTGTTTTATTAATAAAAATCAAAGACCTGCAAGGCCAAAAAATTCTCTTGACATCAAAACGAGCTAAAAAGGTCATCTAGTTCACAGGAAAAAACATCTACATATGCCAAAAGCTGAATTCTTCTGCCATTTCAGTTCTACCCACTAGCCTCTCAGAAAGTTCTGGTAGTGAAATAAACTAGCTTCATCAATGTTGGGTTTTTTTAATTAAAAATTTTCATTTTTGACACAGAAGAATATTGTCAGAGGTACCAAAAACAAGATACATAAACTGAATTTCTCAGATACCTTCCAGAGCACAGCTCATAAGCACTGAGACGGTAAATCCTCTTCATATGAGATTCTCTACTATGTGCCTAGGTTGTGTTCTCATCTGTTAAAAATCCATATCCTAAACCGATTCATTCAGAAAAAGGAAAAATTAGGGGAAAGACCCCCTAAAACAAATTAAAAAAAAGTAAAAACCACAGTTATATAAAGTTTCATCGTATTTGGGCTCCATAAACTAACAGAAGTAATTTGCAGGCTTGCTCTGAAATACCCACAAATCTTTACCAAAACACATGCGCAAATTCCACACACTGCAAATTCCAATCTGAACATAACCCCTTCCTCCTCCTCTTCCTTCTGTAGTTGGAACCACTACCTTCCCTTGTCATGGCAAGTATTTTAGACAAGACATGCCCACAGGATGTGCACGTATATAACAACGATGCACATACACAGCATCAAGCAGTCAGAGACAACTCTGCTGTGACTGCAGATGGACAAGAACTCAGAAGAAAGAAATTATTCTCCTAAGTTTAATTCTGCATATTTGTCAGGAAAAGTTTTCGAAGGAAAATTCTAGCTTCCTGGTAGCTTCTAGATGGGTCAGAATGTTACAGAATACTATGCTGGAGTTCCTGGTTTATACTAACTGATCTCAGTCCACCAGGAGACCTTTGTATGCCCAGCAGATTAATCTACCTTCTAGTCCACCTATATGGAGCTTCCAGTTACTTAGCTCAGGTCAGTAATATCCCCCATGTCAGGTAAATCAAATCATAAAATCATAGAATCATAGAATGGCTTAGGTTGGAAGAGACCTTAGAGATCATCTACTGCAACCTCCCTGCCATGGAGTGGATGATCCTGGAGCCAACAAGAACAGCTGTGAAGCTCGCAACGGCGCTGTGAATAGGTTGCTTTTTTTTTTTTTTTTTAGTCACACCAGACACAAGAATTACTTTTGTTGTGGATGCATCACCACACCTGGCCACAGCAACATGTTGGACACAATACCAACAGAATGATACATGGCCATAACGCATTACTGCCATTAAATGTTGCAGATGCTGAGTCTGCAGCAGGTCCCCTCCATGGACATTCCTCTCTGGCAGCTGCTGTCAGAGCGTGTCATACCTTCCACATAGGCAGTGCAGAAAAGTACACTCAGTAGATAATGGTGGACAGAGAAAAGGTACCATTTTTGTTTACCCTGATATTCACCTTCACTTACAGATTTTGCAGTCTAAATCAGCCCTCCATGAGGATATGCTTGCTCCCTTCCTTCTTGCTTGCCAGTTCCCTGCTCTCCAGACTACAGAAGGGCTCATGTCAGAAACACCTGGCCTCTTCCCCTTGCACAGAGAGCAGGACAAATCTCTTTAACTACTGTGTTAAACATTTCACCGGCTGTCAAGGACCACATGTAAGCAGAAAAGTTGTATACAATAAAAGCCTTACTGTTACATCATTTTCCCACTATGTCCAGATACAGCGTACTGAAAACAATGCTCTGAAAAATAATAGACCTGAGCTTGTTGTGACTTGTTTGTGTAGCTTTTACTAGCAAACTCAGTAGAGTTTTCTCTTTGTGAAGAGCAGTGATATTGCTAATCTGTGTCTATTAGCAGGCAGTTCTGAATTTTCTTCCTCTGATCCTAGGACTAGGGTTTGCATTTTTTAAAGAAAATAAATAATTAATTACCCATAGATAGTTAAAAAAAAACAAAAATCTTGAGGTAAAATTTTGTTTATATTGAGCTTTGAAGCACTAGTATTTAGTTTACAAAGACACATAAATATTACATAATTCTTGTTTGTCATCTATAATCAGTGTTCTGTTTTCCTGCACTTAAATAACAGTACATTCTTAGCAGTCTAAGGAAAGAACAAAAAGCTTTATATGAGGCTCCCAGAACTATTCCATGTGCAGTGAAAGACCACTGAGTGGTTAACACCACATCTGAAACTTCTTCCTTTAGCAGCATTGTTGTCAACCTGACAGGTATCTTGTATAAAAGCATGTTTGTTTTTCCTCTCTCACAATAATTTAGCAGTAATTTTACGCCAAAAATGTATTACCGCAGTTTGGGACTTTCATATCCAGCAAGGCTGTCCTCTTGTTGTTGTCATCTATACAATATAGATCCTGAGTTTCTGTGTAAAACTTGGTCTCTTGAAATTTCTTGATCCACATGATTTCACAGGAACACTTGAATGGATTGTCCACCAATATCCTACAGAAAAATAAATCCAACAATTTATTTTAAAAAGCAGAATGTATCATGCTTATAGTAAAAATGGGGAACGAGGACTCCAAGCTCTCAGACAGGTGAAAGAAAACAGCTGAATATTTTTTTAAGAAGGATAAGAAATTAAAGCCTAGTAACCTCAGCGCAATGCATGCGGAGAATAAAGCTCTCTCTGCACCAAGAATCCAGAATGTCATAGATAGGAGAGATCACACAGGGTGCTCAACTACTATCTCCATTTCAGTGGTGTGTATCAGGAGTACATGGAGATCTGGGCTTTCCATCAAGCTCCATCTAATTTCATAAAAGGTCAAGTAGAGATCAAATTTCTCTCTTCTACACTTGACTCTCCTCAGCTACCTCAGATCATTTCCAGAAATGTTTTACTGCTGTGAGATGGTAAATTCTTTACAGAGTCAAACAGGCATGGATTATTGGCAAGCTCTAACAAAGTCTTATAATAAAAAAGGATTTTACCTAGCCTTCAAAATACATCCACTACAATACTCTGGAAAATCTGACAGTAAAACCCTAGGTAATGTCATGAAGAAAACTGAACTAACTGAAAAAACAGCCCTGAAACATAAATGTATAATTTAGCTATACAGTATGCTGCATCAAATTTAAACTACACATTAACAAACTCGGCAAATTATAGTTTTTAAATTTAATACCACTACACGACAATGTAATGCAGTAACATCCAAGTAAAATATGAACAGAAACATCCCACTGTTTATGTAGAAAGTGACCCAGTGTTATTTTTTCTCCTACAGGCATAGAGGAGATCCAATAAAGCATTTGCAAGTGACTGTTCTAAGGTATCTCGTTACAAGGAGAACAATTGTTTTGACAAAATTTCATGGGTATTTTTGATGTACAGTGGCCAAACTCATGTTTGCTCACACAAATTATGTCATTAGCACCTCCTGAGGACAGGAAGTGTGCAAATCATTAAAACCTCAGCTTATCAGAGCTGTAACTCTTCCCTCAAAAGCCATTTACAGTTCTTAGAGGAATAACAGCTGCAGGGTTCATTCTCTTAAGTTTCTGAAGGAACAATTTGTATTCATGAAAGTCATCTACTGGACATCAACACCACCACAGCATAGAAAAAAATTGCTTGTGCAAGGCAAATTCTGATCATCAGGATCCCCTGGTTCAAAACCTTCAACGTACATTTTCCAAGCAGAAAGATTTAGTTCAAATCTTCTCTCTCATTGTATAACCTCCTTGTAAATAAGAAATTTCTTTGACCAGTGGCTGAGCAGTCTTTTCTTCCACTGTTTTATTTTGTATAAAAGGGAGGGTGTTATGCACTCACAAAGGGAGTTATGCACATCACAGGCAGAATGCTGGATAGACATGATGACCCGCCACATACACTTGTGTGAAAGAAAGAATTTTAGCTAGTAAAAGCAAATTACGTATCTTCATCTTACTGTAATCTTACAGCTGCAGCTACACTTTATTCTGAAAAAGAAGCCTTTCAAAGCAGCATCTCCTTCTCTACAATATGTGATGAATATCTCCTACTTCACCTTATACTTCACCTTAACCTTTTCAACCCTTTATGTTTTGACTTACAAGAGCACTATTTATGGCATTATTCTCCTTTCAAGTTCTCCTTCCAACACTCTTCTTTCTTTCCTCTTTCTGATTTTAAATCTGTGTTAGCCACTTATCAACAGAATTGTTCAATGGATACTAATTTCATCACTGTTGTCCCTCCCTTTAGGCTCTGCTTTTACCCCATAGACCCCGCTTTCTTTTCCTTACTTTCCCCAGACTGGTTTATATCACTTCATCACAATCTCTGTTTTTGTAACTTCAGTTCTTCTATTTCTACACCCCAATTCTTTCCCAAGCCCACAACACTCTACCTTAATTTTGTATCTTCTCTCTCTTGCAGTTGGTCCCACATCACACATGGCCTTCACACCTCAAATAATACTCCATTTTAACCTTATCACCATCTATTTTTACCATGTCTGGCTGACTCAGAGTACCCATCCCCTGCTTTTATTATCATGACACTGAATGGCCATTGTTCAACTCTGGTATTAACAACACAAATATATCCACTCCTAATCACGTTGACCAGTTTTTTATTTCAAAGTGTTATTTCTCTGCCTCATTCAAATTCATTTCCATTGATTCCTATCATATATTCATAGCATTTTATTCTCTCACTCTCTGTCACATATTTGTTTTTTCCTCCTTTCTACCCAGAAGCAAACCAACTTCTTCAAAAAGATCAGCAACACTGCTGCGGTTCTTCAAAATCTTTGTTAGCACTCAATCCAGCCACAGCCTGAAAGAAACTGTGCACCTGAGATCCCAGAGTGGCCTGATTTTTGCTTTAGAATAAACCTATTACTGGCAGCAGAGAAACTCCAAGAAACTGGAAGCATGGAATGCCTTATAAATTGCAGTCACTTCCTTCTTTGCATACTTCCTAAGACACAGCATATCGACTCATGTTTCTGCAGCCCAGGGAGAAAGGCAAAGATGACCCCATTTCTCCCCTGCTTAGAAAAATGAGAAGCTCAAGCTTCACACTGTGCACTGGCCTGAGTTCTGTATCTATATTTGGAGGTCATGACAACTACAAAACATAGAAGCCTACAGCAAAGTACAGACTAACAATGGCTCTTTTGCTGGGACTAGATACAGCATAGTAAGAAACAGAGACTTAGAACCAAGAGACCTATGCAGCACACACAGCAATGGGAGTGCTCTGCAACTAGCTAGTCTCTCCACCACAGTGCTAAGAAATCACCAAGTTATGAAAGAAAACTCCACTGAGCAATGTTCCTTGGGCTGTAAAAAAAGTGTAAATCACATGAATTTAATTATCAACAAAACATACCTACGGGGCATAGCCTCTTTTTGTGGCACTGGGATTTGCTTATTTCATTTCTCACATGCTGAACTTTACCAGAAGAGGTTGAGGATTGCAAGGCTCATGTTGCAGTTCCTGGACAGGCATTTTGTACAACTTCTGACTACTCTGACATCCAGCATACTGACCTCCCTCTCCTCTGCAGCCCAGCCCTCCCACAGCTCTTGCAGGCTCTCTGCAATCCCGCATATTCGTGAAGAACATACAAGGTGACCAAATTTTGCAATGCATACCAATAGAGAAATTCTGCTTCAAGGAACAGAAGATAAAAATGTAACATTGAAACAATCAGCAATGCATTCATTGGTGTTTAATTAACAAAGAATTATACATAGCACAATGCAACTCAAAGAATTTGAGAAAATAAAAATATTCTTCAATAGCCAACCATAAGCATAGCAGCTGTGGGGACAGCATAAGAATATGACAGAGAAACTTCATTTGAAGGTCTGTAGAAGGCTGTATTTTAGCTAGCTCAAATATTTGAAACAAACACCAGTAGTTCAGCATGAAATAATTTCATAATAGGACATTTTAAAGCTGAAGGGAAAAGGTTATTTTGAGTTCCACATTATTTTAAAAGATACACCAACCTTCTTGGAGCCCTGGAATGGAAATGTCTCTATTTAAGTGTTGTGCTTTCTTTGGAGCAGAATTTTCTTCCTTATCATTGATAGACCACTACCTTCAATTGAACAAACTTCCAAGACTTGTTCTTCCATTCCAGCCAAAAATAAACTTTATTCTAATAAATGATAACTTACAGATCAGACAAACCCAGGTGGCGAAAAGGCTTCTTGGACAAACTTGAGAGCTTGTTTCTGGATAAATTACTATAGGAAAAGAGAAAGAGTGCATAAATTAGGATTGCTTCTTCTTATGGAGGAAATAGAGTGTGTGTCTCTTAAAAAATTTAGAACTCAAACCCGCTCAAAAAAACCCTTATTGGTTTGACTTTAGTTGTAAAGAAGTGCTTCTCAGACTTGCTTTGTGATTTGATGGGTTTCAACAGTTTTAATCTAGTATGCATATTAGGTAAAATACATTCAAATGCAAACTCACCAGGGGTCAATATTTTCATTTCTAGCACTTCTGTTCATCACAGAAGAGCAGTACATTTAATTGTGTTTCAAAAGTGTTTGTAAAGTCCAGGTGCTAATTACATGCTCAATTTATTCATAAGTGAAATGGGTGTATCCCTTTCTTTCATGCTGCACCAAACTCTGTACTCACATAAGCCCTTCTCACATGCTAGTACACATCCGCATCGGAGCCTTTTAGTTATTCTTTTCAAATTGCATGTACAATATGTACCCACATAGAAGATCAAAAGGAAAACTGTAAAATGCCTATATTGGGCTTTTTTATGTCAATTAAGCATTTATGGTTTCCAGTGGTAATTAAGTGAAAGGTCCTCTCCCATTATGCAGCGCAAAATAATATTCATCTGAATCAGAAATACTCCTCCGCTCCCAGGCTTACAAAACTGCTTTCTCCACCCTGAAGCTAAATAATGCTGGTTTTCTACAGTCCTATCAGTACACCAATTAAATATAGCGAGAGCAGTAAACTGTATTACTGCCAGCACTACAGTTCAAATCAGTGTTATAAGCCAAAATGCCACATGTTTCATGTGGTATTATAAAGGCGCCATAGGGGCTCCATAATTAAAGTTGCGTTGCACTTAAAAACTAGGGATTAAACCTCTTTTCTTTTTCCCCCCTCTGACAAAGGAATAAAGTGTTTACTTCCCAAACTTCATCGTCCTTTATCACTTTGTACAATATGATCTTCAGAGAAATTACAAGCTGGATTTTCTACAACAGAATCTTTAAGAGATTTTATCTGCTCCTCTTCCTTGTTGATTCCTTCTGACAAACAACAGCCTTAAGTTTACAAATTGACAAGTCCTAATGTGCGAGAGCAAAACAGATGTGCTACTATTTCATTAGGTGAACTTGTCTGCCCTATGGCAGATGCTGGTGAAACCATTTCACAGATTTTGATCAGATATATCAGAACTAGAGTACAATTTGCATTGTTGGAAATAAGCCATGTTTAAGTAAAATTGCCACTATGATTTTTTTACCTGATACATATAGGCCATATGATGATGTATAGGCCTACCTTTCGCAAAAGACAACCAGATACACAGTGAGCGAGCTCTACCTGCAGACAAATGCCCACTACTCTAGTGGGAGGCAACGTAATCACAGAATCACAGAACTGACACTATTGAAAAAGACCTCTTAAGATCACTGCATCAAACTGTCAACACTCCACCATTAATAAAATCTATGTATCAATAGCTGCATCATCCATTAGAGCATGTTCTGAAGTAAGTGCCTCATCTACACAGTTTTTCAATACTCATAGGGATGGTGACTCCACCACATCCCTGTGTAGCCCATTCCAATGTCTAACAACCCTCTTGGTAAAGAAATTCTTCTTAGTATCTAGTATAAGCTTCCCTTTGTGCAGCTTCAGGCCATGTCCTCTAGTTCTATGATTGTTCACCTGAGAGAAGAGGCCAGCACCCACTTCCGTACAATGTTCTATTAGGTAGCTGTAGAGGGCAATAATGTCTCCCCTCAGCCTCCTCTTCTCCAGACTGAACACTCACAGTTGCTTCAGCCTATCCTTGTAGGACTTGTTCTCCAGACCCTTCACCAGCTTGGTTACGCCTCTCTGAACTCCATCACCTCAATGTCTTTCTTGTAGTGAGTGGCAGAGAACTGAACACAGCACTTGAGGTGCAGTCTCACCAGTGCTGAGTACAGTGCCACGATCACTTCCCTTCTCCTGATGGTCACACTATTCCTGATATAAGCCAGGATGCTGTTGGCTTTCTTGGTCACCTGGGCACACTGCTGGCTCATATTCAGCTGGCTCTCAACCAGCACCTCCGGGTCCTTTTCTGGTTGGCAACTTTTCCAGCTACTCCTCCCAAAGACTGTAGCATTGCATGGGTTGTTGTTGCACTTGGCTTTGTTAAATCTCATTTTAATTGACCTTGGCCCACTGGTCCAGCCTGTTCAGGTCCATGAGCACTCCTATTGTCAAGAAAATCAGTGCTCCCACCCACCTTGGTGACACCTACAAACTTACTAAGAAAGAATTCAAATCTCCTCATCTAGATCATTAATGAAGATATTGAACAAGACTGGCCCCAAAAATGAGTCCTGGGGAACACCACTGGTGACCAACTGTCAACTGCATTTAACTCCATTGCCTATAACTGTCTGGGCCCAGCCATATAGCTGGTTTTTAACCCAGTGAAGACTAAACGTCTCTATGCCATGAGCCACCAGCTTCTTGAGAAGAATGCTGTGGGAGACAGTGTCAAAGGCTTTATTAAAGTCCAGGTAGACAATGTTCACAGCCATTTCCTCATCCACTAGGCTGGTCACCTGATAGAAGATCAGGTTGGTCAAGCACGATCTGCTTGTTCTGAACCCATGCTGGCTGGGCCTGACCCTTGCCTGTCCTGCACTTGCCATCTGAGTGCATTCAAGATGAATTGCTCCACAATTTTTCCAGGCACCAAGGTCAGGCTGACAGGCCTATAGTTCCCCAGATCCTCCTTTCAGACCTTTTGTAGATGGACAAGTAGATGGTCATGTGACAACCAGGTTTGACTCTTGGTTTCCACGAAACAGAGGAGCCTGTTTTTCTCTATCAGGAGGATCCCTAACCATTATATGATGAGTTTCTCAGGGAAATGTCTCTCCATCTGAAGCCATTTCATTTTGTGCAGTCTTCTCTGACACTCTAATGGGAGAGCCAGACTCAAGTTCTGGAACTACGCCAGGATTTTTAAGCCTTCTACCACCACCACGTTCTAACATTAAAGTATAACAATACAGATCTTAAAATGAGCCACTAACCTCTTATGTAAGAGGTTAACTCTCAGCCATACTCTGAGATAGTATTTCTGTGTTTTATTCTTTTAAGAAAACAACAAAGATAGAAATAAAATTTTTAGGAGTATCTCAAAATTATAAAGACTGATAGTGGGAGTGGGTGGCAGCAGGGACTTAGCAGCCTACCTACCTCACAGGCAGGACTCAAGTCCCAGCCGCCCTCAAGATTTCCTTCTGGCTGCTCACATTTCCTTGCTCATCTTACTCACGATCATCCAACTCATCCCAACTCTTAGTGAGGTACTGAGCCTGCTTTAGAGCCATGAACTCTATCAGAGAGTGGATTGTGAAAATTAGGTGCTCCTATAGCTATATTTTCTTGCCATTTAGACTCAGGACAGTCATTACTTTTGGAGAGTTATAGTAAAACCCTCAGAGAGAAGAATAGTCCTTTATTTGTTTAGGTTCAGCTAGGCACAGCTCTAATGTCTACAGTGCAAGGAAAGGCAAGAAGGAAGAGGAGGGAACAGACCTAAGACAATCTGGCGGAAAAATGAGAAGAAATGGCCACTATACTATGCCCAGTTTCCCTCCACAGGCAAATGTCTGTTCTGCCTATGGCTGTGTGCAATCAAGTGAAAATCTGCAACAAGGTCTCACATGGTTTAATTTGGCTGCCTTACCTAAATCCCAGCAGTGTAGACATTCAAACAGATCTTAATAACTAGCACTGTATATTTACTACACTCACAAATCTATTATTCAGCGATGCAATTGTGCTCAGCCTGAAACATAAAAATAGCTATTTTTTAATGTTTTTTGGAAATACACACTTTCTGTGAAATGTATTTTTATGTTTAAAGGTACTGGCAGTTCACCATGCATGACTACAATGAGGGTCCATTAAAATTAGTGTCAGCAGCCCATACACTTGTAAATTATAGCATTACTAAACTAGAACTGTTTAATAGCTTGTTAAATGTGACTGTTGACTAATTTTAGTGTAAGGTCAATGAGAATACTAGAATTAGATGAGTAAGACTATGAATTACATTTAAGTAATCCCTACTACAGCATTTATTTTCCTGTTGTTTATGTTATTACTCAAATTTCATCACACATAACTCTAGCAAGATACATGGGCTACAGAAATTTGGCTAAGAAAATAAGGTTATGGCAAAAAAGGGCAGAAGAAAATGTGTGTTGATAAGTTCCTTACAGTCTGATCTTCTCATATAATTCATAAAATAAATAATGCCATCATATAATAAAGCTCCTTAACTACATCAAAAGATTTTTCATGGAACAAACAGAAAACTGTAACAGTATCATTACCTAAATTCAAGCTCATGCGGTTACACGAGTCCTCAGTAAGGTGTTGGGAGTTTTTGCTTTTTTTATGAGAAAGTAACAAATTGTTGTTTCACAATAAAATGAGAGACTTCTCAAAGATTCACTGAGGCTTTCAGAGACATTTCACTGTTTCTGCATCAAAAATTACCAGACAAAACAAACAGATGCACTTATTGAAGGAAAAATGGATCAACCTCAGGAAAAAATGTCTCCACACTTACTGTTCTGTCACATGCACCAAGTATAGGTGGTGCCACTTAATATTTTCCACTTTATCTGGGCTTTTCCTGTGTCTGCTAACATTACTAAAATGTTAAAACTAAATCACCACAAAAAGAAATCACAGTGAAAGTATGGATAAGCTCTTGCTTCATGTGTTCTGGATCAGGATTTCATGTACCTCCACCAAACAGATGTCACTGAGCCTGAATTGCTTCTAACAGTCAGCTCCATGAACTACAGATTTAGTAAAGCCTGCTCACCACCTTTGACTGCAAGTTCCAGATGAAGCTTTTCCTTCAGCTGAAGTATTTTAAAGCCAACTAACCTATATGGATTCTGTGCCTAGCAGGTCATGTATGCACAATGACACTTTTTCTGTAAGTGGGACCTCTAGTAAGGTATTCCTGTCCTGTCCAATAGTCAGTTTTCAGAAAACCTGTTTACCTGTACAAGGTTTAGGTTGAAGCAGCCACCTGGGACAGAGAGACTTTGTAACTGCATGACCCCCATTTCCCTAAGGGAAAAAGGCCTATTGAGAGAATCTCACCAATATCTCAGTTATGTTTTGCATACTGAAAAAACACATTAAACACATTGTTAAATTAAACACATTACTACTTACACTGTACTCATGGTCATGGAGAGACTTTATTGGTCTCCTCATCATCATTGCTCTTCTTTTAAAGATAAGAAGGTGTATGTTCTTTTTCAGTCTTCTCTTTATTGGACCTAACACACTCAACCTCTGAGTCTTCTTAAATTATTATTTATACAAACTCCTTAAAACTCTGTTGCTATTCCCTGTAATATCTTTTAAGATGGGTAGATTAAGTGTCCTAATCTATACAAAGTATCCCAATAGATGCCTTCCCAGCAGCTAAAGCAGCAGGGAAAAGATGTAAAAATCTAACACAAAATTCCTTTTGATCCCAGACTGCATTTGCTTTGTTCTGCCACATTAAGCTAAGATTCTGTCCCAGCACAGCCACTAGATCTTTCTCTGCAAATGTTCCTCTCAGACAGCAAGTTCTTGTGCATATCCACAGCCAGGGTGGTCTTATCACCATCTTATCTTACATTCTTATGATCTGCTTATTCTTCACCATAGATATCTTAATCAGGGTCAGTTAATGACAGAAGACCATATGAAGTCTGCCTTGTTAAAACATTTTTATGAAGGAAATGGTAAAGGAGAGTAATAAATTAACAATAAAATAAACTAAACTAAATATAAAATAATATAAAATAAACTAGCAAGAGTCAGACAGTTTTGACTTAGAAGGTAGAGCTATCCTTACTCACATGTACTGTAGGTTGACATTGTTCACAAATGCCTGACGGGAGACAAATCTTAAGCCTGAATCCACCACAGTCCTGAGAAAATACATAAAAGTGTTAGAATATTTAGTTTAAATAGCAATGGAAAGAAAAATTATAATAACATTTAAAATAAGAGTGTGGATGAAATCTCAATAAGGCTGACCAGAAGTTCTTCCACTGTCATCTATAACACATGAAGTTAAGTCTACTATCTGATGAGTTGTCTATATGCTTCTACAGTAAAAAGACAGAAAAAATAGCTTTATAAAATATGCATTCCATATACTCACAGATTTCTAAGTCCAACATAAAATCCAACTTCGTTGTCATTGATACTTTCTAATTTTCTCTGGTTTGCGATGTAACTGTTGAAAAAGTAAGACAGAAAGAAGTATGAAAGTGGATCCTTCCACGGCTTTGACTGTTGATGAAGCTCTGATGTACTGAAGTCAGCAGTGGTTGCTCACCTATTCCAGTTAACACTAAGATGTATTTAGAGCATCTGCAGAGTGAAAGTGTTCTTTAACATCTTCCCTAGCATTTAAATGATACTTTGTGGGACAGAGCTGGAGGATAAAGAGTTGAGTTTTACACAGACGAAATGAAGCCTTGTTTATCAAGAAAGCAAGCCAATGTAAAGGCACAATAAATACAGCTGCAATGTAGTGTCACTGTTTTCAAGGTCACACTTCCCCTACTCATGGTTTTCACAACAGCAAAAGAGACAACTTTAACGGTGGCAGTGGAATTACCCCACTTATACTGAGAGAAGATAAGGCTATCCTAGCCTTTTTTCTCATGTTTTTTAACTTTATCATCTGTTAAACTGATTTTCTTCCTGACACATAGTAGTTTCAATTCTATTTACAGGGTATAGCAATAAGAAAACTGAGGGAAAAGAGGCTGTATTTTATGATGTTACATACACAAGCGGAAATTAAGGGAAGTGAAAAGAAACTGTCACAGTAGACCACATCATTGTATTCACTCATATACCATGAATATCTGCCTGAACTCCAGAAGGATGTGGGCATGCAAGTCAGCCTTTTGTATTATCATCATGTGAGATCTATGAATAACCAGTGACATCCCACAGACTGGAAATTAAACTGTTTTACAGATAATGCATGGGATGATATATAATGTTGCCACTTCTGCAGCAAAAAATAAAGTTTCACAGTGCTAATCTTGCAGTCTAGGAAGAAGAAACCAGTGGAAACTGCAATTCAGCTGACATTATGGGCAAAAAAAGTAAGCCTGATGTAAGAGATGCCTTGCTAAAGAGTTCATGTATTTCAAAAGATAATCCCAGTCCCAGAAATACTTAGGATATTTCTTTGTATTTTCATGAGCATCCATAACTAACCAAAGCTGCAGGTTTTCCTAAAAAGGAGTGTTTCTTTGCTGGAGTAAAACTTGCCCTTGTTTTAAGCATTTCTTATTTTTCACATAAAGGGAATTTCTATGTAAGAAGGTGTATTGCTTTTCCAAAGGCAACCTATATACCTCAACTGGTATGTCAGAGAAACAGTGTGCCCACATCCCAACAGAAGCTTAAGCATCTCAGAAGTTGGCTTTGGATCTCCTGCAAAGATACAAAGCTGACTTGGGCTACAGTCTTGCCAAGTACCAACAAAAGCAAAAAGTTTCCTCTCATGGGATTCATTGTACCCTGAGAAAAAGAAGGGCAGTAAAAAGGCAATGCATGACACCAGACAAAACACATTACTACAGCATCATTTGATACTGACTGTTCCAATAGAGTTCTTAGAATAAGATGCACATGGTGTACCCATTCCAAGATAATAGAGTCCTACATATTTTGTGTTTCCTTCTGTAGATTTTTTTAAGGTAATCTGGATTTACTCTGTTGGGCTTTATTAATCTTTTTTTGTTGTTGGTTGGTTGGTAAATTTACATATTTTACCAAGTGAAAGCAATTAAATAGTTTACAAAATAACAATTTTTCCAACCCGCCTTGAAGAAGTACTCATTATTTAATTAAGTATCACCTTCCCTGTCACTAGGACCACATAACACTAAAACAGTTATGCAAGAGGTATCGAATATACGTTGTCCTCAGCGTTCAACTAGTAAGAATCCTGTCAAGATCCAACAGAGACAGGGAAAACACAGAATTGAGGAAAATGGACAGAAAAACAGAGGAAGACTTGGAAGACTAGAGAAAAGAATCCAAGCAACCAGTTGTATTAGCAGAAGATTAAGGCACCAAAAAACCTCCAACACTGTCAGAATGTCGATCCATCACTTAAATGCACTTGACATCCATCCAAATCTTATATTGCAATATTAATCATGAAAACATTTCATACATTTGTAAAAACACTCTCAGTACATAATAGGACACAAAAGCAAATTTCGTGCAGCTGGAAATCCTTGAATAAAGAGTGGACAGATATTGTTTACAATAAGCATGTCACATCCTCTTACACTTCCTTACTTGCTTAACAAGGCTGTTTTAAGCTAAGCCTTTTCAGCTATTTCATAGCAATGAAAAAGAAAGGAATATGATGACTGCTGCTATAAACTTTAACGGGAAGTTGTTCTTCTGTTTAATTTAGAGGGAGGTTTGAAATAAAACCTTTTCCTAACTGAAGTCTATTTTTACCTTCTTCACAACTACTCTACCTTGATGTTACTTATCATCAAACATTAATACTCTAAAAGCTCTGACTTGCAGTGGGCGATACTGAGAAATGTAATTTGCCTGCCCTTAAGAATATCCACCCTGTTCTTTAACTGAATATTTTTATTGTAGCATGGAAGAAAAACACCCTGACTCATGGCTAGCTGAAGTCACGTGAGGAGCTTGGAAGCACTCTGCAGTAAAGTGTACCACCGCCAGAACCTGGATGGAAAGCACCCAACCTCTAAACCAAACAGCCAGCTGCTTACAATACTATTTGCTTGATTATACTATAACATTCGCCTCTCAATGAGTCATCAGTAAACAATATTTGTTTTCAGACCTTTAATTTCATCTGTCCTTCGTAAACTACTAATAATAATAAAGGCATTCAGAATCAAACACCTACTGACTGCACATTGCAACCTACAATGACATGTTCAACTCAGCACACTGCAACAGCTACTGAATGTCACACACTCATACTTCAACACTTACGCAACATACTGCAAATGGTATTCTAAAATCCTATCATAGAAGACTTAACTCTTCCAAGCAAGTTTTCCCTTCAAAGGGTCATCTTCATTTCCACTTATTAGACTTGTGAAAGACTTTGGACACAGTCTGTAAAACATCAGTGAAGAAACCTCTGAAGAGAGAGCAGTTTCTGTTCCATAAAGTGGTCTAGATTATTTTGTGCCTCAATAGCTCAAAAAAGAATTTCACTATAACATTCAAATATTCTTCATAACCTGAAAAAAAATGGACAGCAGAAGTGTGCCTTATTTAATTTTCTCTATTTCCTCTGGATTAATGTCCTTTAATCTATACTACTTCATTTGGAGCTAAAGGACATCCTGAAAAACAAAATCAGCCCAGTCTTAACAAGATAGATACAAGGAAGTAACACTGTAATTCAGCTCCAGGAGTATTGCTATTGCCAAAAAAAGTCCTTTTATGGGAAACACATTTTCTTAATTCTGCAGAAAACAGCTAAGTTATACATTTAGCTCTGGTTCATACATTTGCGGAAAAAGTTTTTAAAATCAAGCAACATTACCTGGTGAAATGGTTCTGAACTTTGTGAAAACTTTCTACTCTGAGTTATTTTTTCACAAAATCTTTAGTGGAAAGGAAGCACCCTCCAGACATTTAACTGTCAATAGATCAATTAATGACAGGTCACGTAAGTCACAGAACTATAGAATCACAGAATGATTTGGGTTGGAAGGTACTTCTAGAGGTCATCTAATCCAGCCCCCTGCAGTAAGCAGGGACATCCTCAACTAGATAGGGCTGCTCAGAGCCTTGTCAAGCCTCAACTTGAGTATGTCCAGGGATGAGGCCTCAACCACCTCTCTGAGCAACCTGTTCTATTTTTCCACTAGCCTCATGGTAAAAAGCTTCATCCTAACATCCAGTCTAAATCTAGTCTTTTCTAAATTAAAACCATTGTCCCTCATCCTATCACTATAGGCTCTTGCAAACAGTCCGTCTTCAGCCTTCCTGTGGGCCCCCTTCTGTTTCTGTAAGGTAACTATAAGGTCTCCCCAGAATCCTCTCTTCTCCAGGCTGAACAACTCCAGCTCCTTCAGCCTGTCTTGACAGGAGAGGTGTTCCAGCCCCCCCGATCATTTCCATAGCCCTTGTCTGGTCCCTAGTCTACACTGCTGTGGGAGCTGTATAGTAACACTGACAAATCACCACTATAAAGTTCCCTAGTGCTGTATTTTCTTAGAAAGTCCAGTGTCAGACCAAGTTCACCAAAAGCTACGGCAAAACTTAGGGACATTTTAAGCAAACCTGTGTTGATTTATGGTTATGCATCAAAATTTACAAGCTTGACACAACACTTAATGAAACTTGGCAGATTCAAATGTGTTTTGCTTGCAGCTCCTCTTAAATTTAAAATAATGCTTGAGGTTTGTGAAGTCACATAGTTTGAAGATGGAGCATAGAGCTATACTGTACTGCATAATCAGGAATTCCAGGTTCCAGACAGGTGCAGGGACTGATATAAACTCAGCTCAACCAAGAAATCTTTCAACCTAGGACCAAGCTCCTCCTAGGAAGGAAACTTCACAGAAAGGAATGAGCATGATATAGACACCTGCAAGTCATAAGTCCTTGACAGATGTACAGGCTTAATCCAATTATTTTAGCCTATTTTACTGTCTCCATTTGGTACCATCAGTGCCAGAATTCATTAATTCAGCCTCAAGAACAGAACTTCTACATCTAAAACAGAATGCCATAACCTGGGAAAGAGACAGAGTTGAGTTAGTCCACTGTGGCCTTCCATAGCATTCAGCAATTTAACAGGTGCTCAAACCCTAGGCTGTCTGGTGTCTCCTGAAAAATTCTGAGCAAATGCTGTGGAGATAATTTTTTTTTTAATCTGTGAATCCCTCTATTTTACAAAGAGTGAAAACCTGATTGCCACTATCACAGGCTCTTTAAGTTATCCTTTAGGTTTTCTTTTTTCTTCCATTTAGAGTACTGAACCACGAGTCACAGAAAACTGCAGGAGACAGCTCTCCATGTGCCAGCATAGAAACTCTGAACCTGACATAATTAACCCTGGGATCTTTCTTCAATGCCCCAGGCACACCTATTTTTTGAGCAAATCCTTCACTATACGTATCCCACGTTCAGATAACATGCTGTTCTGGCTGATCGGGATGGAATGCAGCATCTCACAGCCAAGGTCACAGATCACAGTTACCTTCAAGCATTCTCTGTTGTTGATGTGTGGCTGCATCAGCTGCCAGGAGAGTGGGGATCAGGCACTCTGCTCTCTGCCTATGACTATACCATTAGTAGTAGCCAACTAGAAGCACAGAGCTGTCATTACGAATTGCTTCTACAAAGTCATCATCCTGAACAATTAGTGTCAACCCAGCAGCTTAGAGAAGGAGAAAATGGAAATTCAGTGGAGATCCCAGTCTTGTTTTGGCACTGCAGGAGTAGATCTATACTTTTGCTTATGACTACAGTTCCCTGAGAAAAGGGAAGCCCACGGTTTGCCAGCCAGCATTAGTTCTCTCTATGCTGTGTGAGAATGTAAAGGCAAAAGTAAAAATAAATTAATATGTCTGCAATGCAGATTTTTAAGGAAACAGTTGCTATATTTAGAGGTAGGGAAAATTAAATATAATACACCTTGGTCTTACTTATGTTTCTGGTGTGGCTTCAAGGTGTTCATTACGTTGTCTTCAAATAGCAGACTACCAAATCAAGAAAACTCTCTCAAGATACTTCCTGCATCTTTCCAGATTTTAAGATTCATCACCTTGATGAGCTCTACCTTCAGAATTACTTTCCACAATACAAATGGAAAGCTTAATTAACTATTTTCTCCATCTGGAGACCTGTCCTCCCCGTTGAGGTCCATGAAGTTCATACATTTGGTCTTTCACCAAGACATGAATTTCTAATACTTCTCCAGAGTCTGACAGCTACAGTCTAGTTTTTCCTTAGCAAAATAGTTTTGGAAATGTTGGTATTCTGTGATATAGTTAGAAAAAATTATCAGCTGACCTGACAATAACCTATTTATTCAGAAAGCTGTATGTCTTAGTTACTGGCATTACACTTACTTACAAATTAAATTTCACCCACCGTGTATGAAATAATCTCTGCAGACTGTTAGGAAAATTCTTAAACTCTTGTACATTCCTTTTATAATTTATATACTAAAAATTTCACATTGAATAACACATAAAAGGAGAGCAGTGAGTGAGGTATTTCATTATTTCCTGACAGAAAGCAACATAAGACTTTTTATTATTATTATTAGTTAGCCTACAAGGAATAAAGGGCATCTGAAAGAACTAAAATAATTATACATATATATGTGGCATTCCTTTCTCCTATAAAATGACCTAGTACAGTAACCCTTCAAAGACTAGCAACACAACTGCTCTCTTTTTCAGCACTTGTATACACCACCTCTGTTGCTGTCACTTGTCTTGATGCAAATGAGAAAGGCAAAGCATCAGTTCTGTAACAGCACAGTATGACTGCTCCTAGCCACTCTTTACATCTATTTCTTTTGGGCCCCAAGTGAATCAATACCCTAAAGCATCTTAGTTGATGTCAAAACATTTGAATCCTCTTCTTTACAGGCATCCATGCTCAGGCAGTGATTTTGTGGATGTCTTAAGCAAGCTGCATAATTTTCAGGGTTAGATAAGAACTTGTTGACATAAACCAATATGCTTCACAACATTTTAAGTCCTTCTCCTATATCCAGATTTTGAGATTTTCAGTACGTCCTGACTTTCTGATTCAACATAAGAATTCTCTCTGAAATTCCCTCTGAGGTCAGTCTTTCCCCTCCACATATATTTTTTTTGACTGTTTGACATTAATACTCGGTTTTATACAGTTTAAAATTACTGGCTCTTGTAATGTCAAATACTGTGTTAAATTTGCTCTAACATTCAGGAGATCATCAAGGCATATGCTCACACATGCTACACTGTCCACCATCTCATTTACTGCATGCAATACTCCTCATATCAATTACAGACCAAATGACAGTACTGAAACTTCAAAACTTGAAGCCATCTATCCAGAAAAATCCTTCTTTATCCTGTTAAGGTATTAAATTTGGTCAATAATTTGACTCCTGACACCTCAAGCAATATTCATAATTCTGTACACCAGCAAAAATTTTCTTTCTTTCTTTTTATTTTAGTCTTGAGTCTACATATGGTTATAATCTCTACTCTTTTTCACTGCAATTATTACATGGAGAACCCAATTGGTAGATGTTTTTTCATTCTTCAAATGATACCATCTGGTGCCATGATTCACAATTGGTTGCCTAGTCTCTTTCTCTAGTCCCTTGGAACCTCTTGTATATGCCCTGACCACAGATCTGTGTCTTCTTGAAGCCTTATCTAGAAGATATACATGAATACAGCTTCACATTATGTTACCAAAGAATTCCAAAAGGATTATGGGTTGTCTTTTTTACTTTCCATGATATTGACTCTCCTGACCCAGAACTGGTTGCCGCCTTCTGTATGTCAACACCAATCTTACTACTTATATATAAGCAATACATTTTTCAGAGTGCATTTCAACAGCATTCAACTTGCTTCTTTGCTAAAGCCCTTCAGAAGCACTCTTCATTATTCCACATTTATGTGCCCTTCACAGTCCACTATTTCACTTTCTTTTATCACATTTATTTCCATTATGTTCTCTGTCTTGTGCAGCCCATTTATCCTCATTTTAATTGGCTAATCTTTTGAATTTATAGCTTCTTCCATTAGCATTCCTTAAAAAAAAAAAGCATTTTTTCTTCACTTGAGGAATCCTGTTCTTCATCTAATATAAGCAGTTTCCTACTTGCACTGCATATATTAACATAATAATATGTTTATTACACTTTATGCACATTTGACAGTATCCAGAGTATTCCACATACTTGTTCTGACCACCACATTGCAGCCACTGTTTCCTTAACTTTTCATGTTCCTGTACTTCGCCAGTTTGATTTTTGGGAAATTCTCCCTTGCGATGGTGCACAAAGACAAATGTTCTGTAAATGTCTTTCAGGTTTCTCTTCGTATTTCTGTTCGTTCTGCTGCATGACATGTATGTATTTCCTGTTTAAAATCAACTTTACTAAAAACCCACTCAGGGATGTCTTGCTACTCTTCACGAAAATACACTCTTTGGAAGCACACATTTTCCATTTTAGTGTAATTTCAAGTTTCAGTTCAGCTTCTCTAAAATCTACCCTTCAAACTAAACTCTCACCCTGAATGTATTTCTTTCAAAAGGTAACATCTTACAGTAGTCTTCAAACATCTTCACTATTTCTGCAAAACTGCCTTGTTCTTACCCACCGCTCCTTTCATGGCATTATTTATTCCCTTACCCTTCCAGCTTTTGCCCCTACCACTGCTTATGAGTAGAGTAGTATACCTCTAATCCACTAGCCTGTTTCTGCCTCTCACACCACATGCCTTCACACATCTGTCAGCACTCCTCAAACCAACCTGCCTTTTCAGCATTGCCCGGATATGCCTGATGAAGTGGTCACTTGCAATTATCCATGACTGAGTAGGCATTTTCATGTTAACTCTAACTGTTAGGACTTTCCCCTCCTGTATCTGTATCTTTCATTTCAGAAAGATACAGAATCATAAAGTCATAGAATTGTTCAGGTTAGAAACGACCAGCAAGATCATTCAGTCCGACTTTTAACCTAACTCTAATAACCTAGCTCTACCAGCCTGATGATAAACAATGGTCCTAAGAACAACAATCTATATGATTTTTAAACACACCCAGAGATGGTGATACAACCGCTTCCCTGGGCAGCTCTGTCCCCACTGTGGAGATCAAAACTGTTTCCAGATAAACTGTTCATTAAAAGTTGTAAGAATATGCGTAAGTATGCTACAGCAGGCAAGAAGTATGCATACAAGACCAACCAAATAGAAGGAACAACTACCCTGTCTCCATGCAGACAGGAATGCCACATAGGTTTGAGAGAAAGATTAATGGCAGGGAAGATGAACAGAGTTGCTCATTCACCCACATCCACCTCCAGGACAAGGGATATCTAATTTCTCCAGCTGTGCCACCAAAGTCCACATCCCCCAGATGATACAGGCTCTAGGCAACAAGACACTGATTGCATACAAAAAACATGGTCCAGGATCTGCAATGATATCTGGTATAGAAGTAGTATCCAGCATTAATATTTTTTTCTATTTAGATAGCTTGATGTCACATGTGGATTATGTGACAACTCAAAATGTATTTTTAATCTAATTTGAATTTAACACAAAAAGTTTAAAATTTTGTGCATTTATATAAATAGTGTGCAATACACAGTCCTCAATAGATACTTACATTGCAGCAACTTTAAGCTGTAAAATACTTCAGCATATGCTTACGTACACTAAATAGTTTCATGATGGCAACAGAACTGCTCCCAGAAGGAGAGCACAGTGTATGTGTTTACCAGGTGAGGATCACAGTATGCATAACATGTTCAAAAAAACTGTTTCTAACAATTAGAAAGAGACAAGAGAGGGACCGGGAGGACAAGATGAATACATAAGGGACTACACATCCACAAAGGAAGGAGGAAAGTTAAAAAAAGGAGTTTCACCTTCCTGAACTAAACCAACATTCACCACACAAAGTCACTTGTTTAACAAAAAAGAAAGAAAAAAGACATGTCTTGTGAGGTAGATAACAGATTTTGAAGAAATGCTAGAAATAATTCTCCAGTAGTATCTAGGAGCACCAGATTCAGTTCCTTCCTCTACCTAATGGAATGTGATCCCAGATTCAGGTTTTGCCAGACTGTAAAGCAACTCAAAGAGGGCAGGCTCAACCTTACCCATTTGTGCTGCTTGAATTTCTGCTGTAGTGGAACAATGAGTGGACTGGAAGAAGGACCCAAATGTCTCCCTATGCAAATCAGAGTCACAGTTGCTTAGCTAAACAGACTATCCCACTCACTGGCCAATATGCACACTTAAATACTCCAAACCAAGTAAGGCAACTCATACAGGGAGAACTGAAGAAACCCCACATCTGTACACCATACAGGAAAGCAGTTGAGATGGTGACATGCAAGACCTTGGTTCAGACTCATCTCTTGCTTCAGGCAGTGCAGCTCCCCATATGTGCTAATGAAGTAGTTTGCTGGGGACCACACAAACATCTTACTCACAGTGTGACCCTGATCTCTGAAAGAAAAGTCTTGCTTTCTCCTTTCAGCCCAGCAAATTAAGTTTGCAAGGTTTTACTGCATTCAGTGGAGGCAGAAGGTGATGCTTCCATTGGGTAATGTGCAGCAGGAACCTAATTTAGCCTTCTGGATCAGTTTCTGGAAGAAGTGGGCTCTCCATTGCTGGCAGGAGAGCAGCCAGCTGAGTTTAGTGTCTTCTCTACACAGTTTGCAGGGAGTTGCCAGATTTTAAATGCTGAGGACTGGGACAGTCCCAGATTCAATTTGCAAGTCCAGCACATGACACCCGCAGCACATAATGTGAAAAATCTCCCAGTCCGTGCCCGGTAATTCTGACATGCCCAGGATGTGCACATGATTTATCCACATATGCTTGCAGTGCCATCTGGCATTCAGAAAATCAGACAGTTGTTGCAAAAGAATGGGAAAAGTCACGTCCTATACTGTCTTCATATGGAATACAGCATCTGATTGTGCAATGTAGGATATCCAGGCTTCACAGGATATCTGATGAATACAGCCCAGATTATTTTTACATGTATAACTAAGAAATAAAAATGGCAAAAAATAATTTAATTCAATTTAAAACTGGACGATTTCTTTTGGCTCAACTGTCAAACCAAGAGGAAAAATAGGTAATTTACCCAGCCCAAACTGGAACTCTTGCATAAGGAACCTGGAAGTGTTGCCAATTTTACTGCTTTTCTGTTTCAGCAATGGACTAACTTTGATTAATTTATTACCCTTCTGTCACAGTTTAGCTTCATTTATACATCAGAAAAATGCATACAGTGAACTATATCCATTATGGATCCAGCACAAGCTCCTGTATGGACTGCAGCTGCTACTGATTTTCACATGGAGATGCACATTCATTTCAATACAGAATTATCCACAACTTTGTAAAAGAACCTTCTAAAATACCCAATCTCAACTTGCTCTTGCCTCAATGTTTCATCTTCACACAGGAGGAAAATGCTTGAGATCTGTGAAAAGATGCAAGTCAAAAACACATCAAATAACAAAGCAACAGGCCCCTTCTCTTCCAAACTTAAGAGGCAAAAAAAAAAAAAAAGTTTGAATCAAAGTTATTTTCATCCTTCACTACTAAACTACTCTAGCCTGGTGCAATGATCACTCCACCGAATTTTGCTGCTGACTTCAACAAGGCCAGAATCTCAGCCTCAGCTTTCTCCTGATTTAAAAAACATCTAGTACCTTGCTGGATCAGGACTAGCGAGCTTAGCAAAAGTCTGGTTCCGAGTCACACCATTCAGAGACTATCCGATCTCTTAGACTGCCTCTGAAAATGCCTTGAGCCTGTCTTCTTCCACCTTCTCTTCTGCAAAATAATCCAATTCCTTCAGGCCTCATCTAAGAACCAAAGCATACGAGCCTGAAATTTGATCTTTGAAAATGTATTCTACCAATCCTACACAAACGAGAAACAAGAAATAAATGGTATTAAATACATTGAAATCTCAGCTGTAATTTCTGTCAATGATCAGCACTGAATGCAGGTAATTTTCTTCCAGGAAAATATAAAAAATTGCATATTCACAACAGAATTTCCATGATGTGGCTCCTCTCCTGTATGTCTATTATGATTGTGCAATGTTATGGTTAATAGCAGCTACTTAAGAGACAGGATCTCCATATGCATATTTCAGGAGCCAGAGTAGTTTGGTTTGCTTTATGCAGTTCCTGAAAATTGAGGCTCACAATCAAACAGGAATTAAGGTGCATTCTGATTATATTTTATTTTAAAAGCAGATATATGTCTACATGGATCTGGATAAAAAGATCTTAGCAGTAACGGAGCAAATTCATATCCTAGGAGGCATGTGGCTTTCAGACATCTATGAATTTACTTCTTCAGTTGAAATGTCAAGTAAATTAATGAATTTATTGAATCGGTACTTCACTATTTAAAGACAGTTTTCAAAGAGAGGCTTTTCAGACAGTTTTCAGCTAAATACACATTTAACATCAATAAAGCACTGGGATGGTTTTAGAGCTTTCTGCTCCATTTTTCATATTTTATTGCTCTTCATTACCTGCCATACTTACCCAGCGTGGACAAGGATATTTGGATGGCTACCTTCATTGACATACTGTTAGACACTCTTGCAGAGACATGACAAATAGGGGAGAGAGAGAACTGCAATCCAAAAAGAAAGGGAAGGAGGGGTTCCTCTTTAAAATGAAATCCAAGATGGAGAAATAAAGCCCTTGTTTAGTTATGTAAAATTTCTTCTTTACAGTGATTTGGGATCTAGAATATTGCTAAGCTACTTTCTTCCTTACACTTTCAGCATAAATATAAAAAAGAAAAAATAGAACCTGAGAAATCTGGAAAATGCCATCCTAAAGATATCACAGGCTGGACTGCCAGGTCCTCTCTTCTCTCATTAGTATGGAAAGAAGTGGAAGTTTCTTGAAAATAACGTGTTCAAGACCAAGTCCTTTCGTTTCAGTATAAAAATGCCAGACCTCTTTTAAAACCCTTGAGTGACCAGAGACAGAGGGAGAGGCTGTGTTCTGCTGGCCCAATGCTGCTCAACCCTGTGCCCTTCCCAAAGGATGCTGCCCCACTTTGATCTCAGCCTGCCACAGGCAGTCCTGGTGGAGACCCCCAGGAGCCTCATCAGTTCCCATCAACTGGCAGGACAAGGACTAAAATAAGCCATACAGAAGGTTTCCTGGAAGAAAAAAAAAATTAAAATCCCAGTATATACAAAACCCAATGCGTTGTGATATCTTGAGTATTTTAAGAGCCTAGAAATTAGCAAACTGATTTGCATCATTCTTACTCTCAATTCACCTTAACTAATCACCCGGATCTTTAAATGTAGATTAAAAAAAAAAAAAAAAAAAAAAAAGAAAAAGATTAATTCCTAAAAGCAGTTATTATAACACTACTGTCCAAAACCCCTTTAATAATTTGTATGAAATATGTTTTTTGTACACTTCCAAGTCACCAGAAATAACTTTTCAATCCAGCTAAGCCATGGAATGCTGCACAGCCAAAGGTTGTTTTAAGGAAGAAGGGGCTAGGGACTGAGGAGTCTTGTGGACAGTTTTTATATTATATTAAATCTAAAACAGCCTAGAAATCTAAAATGAAAGAGACCCAAAATACCAACAGGTCTGAGCTCCAGATGAATTTAAATATGCTCTTTTTTTAGCACAGGCTCACATGACTTGTTAAATAATTTACTCCATAAATTACTTATCCTGTCTTATTTATTAACAATTCTAGAGTGCTTTACGTAACTCCATTAGAAATTTATTTTGTGGTTTAGAAATGTACGCAATACACAATCACCTCTCTTAATAGGCAAGAGCTTTAAGTTCACCTACTATTTTTTTGGCAAGCAGTTCTTCCTGAAATACAGCAATTAATTTCAACCCCCATTCACCAGAATAACAAGCCAACATACTAATGAGTTTATACCGGCTCTGTTAAACTAGGCCAGGAGTATACTTGCACTGCAAGATGACACTTCGAAATCAAAGTCTTTGAAGAGTCATATATCATATACACTGAAATATACCAACACAGTTTACTTAATGAGAAAATATTAGACCAGTGCTTTTACAAGAAATCCCAAACACTTTAAAAATTGATCATCTTATTAGTATTTTTGAGTGATCTTGCCAAGGACTACTTATTTAGTACTGTGCCTACAATGCACAGACTTAACAATACTTACATACTCATTTTGCTCGTGGTCCTTGGCTTTTAATGTGAGCTTCAATGACTGATATCATTATTTTAAAATAGGATCTCACTCTGGAATTCAAATTACTTCTAATAATAAAAAAACCAACACAAAATTATTATTATGATTAACCTCTATTATGATAAAACGTTTTAGAGCTAGCACATGCTTTCCAAATAAAGCCCAGCCTACATCATCACCCCAGCCAATTGGACAAATCTAAAATCTTTTCAAAGAATTTTCAAAATCTGTTTTTTATTCTCCTTAATAGAAAAATATGCAAAAACAACTAAATAGAAAGGAAAAGAGTGAGAAAGATGACTAAGAAAAGCATCAGGCAAAAATATTCTTACGCCCTCCCACACCAAGTTTCATCAGCTGGCCCTCTTCACAAGACTGACGCTGTGCTCTGGGTGTCTTTCTGATATTCTCAGTAGATTTGGATGGGGGGAACCAAGCAGGAACCAAAAGAGCTGGTGTAGGAGAAGAGACATTATTAAGTTCTAAACTGCAATGTAAAAAGGTTAAAACAGAGCTGAAGCACCCATGTATCACAGGGTGGAGGCTGCCTGATGCATGGGACAACAGCTCTGTTATTCCTGCCATCACCACCCAAGCTTTCCCTCCCATTGCTCCAAGCCAAGGGAAAACCCTCACTGCCCACTGACACCCTGCCTGCTCAGTGCCATCCACCTGGCCCCCAGTAAGCTCTCTTCACCACCACGGGTTTCAGATTCCCACCCTAACCATGCAGGTATTCTTACACATCCAGCACACAAGGCTCAGGTGAGGATCTTGACTTGCTTTGGGTCCCTGTGGAGTTTTTGGCTAGGACTGCAGGATCCACTCCCATCAAGACTGGGCATAAGCAACACCTGAAAGGTTGGTTTTAACAGACGCTCAGGAAATACATAGGAATGTATTACTAGAAATTAATTGCCTTGCACTTTTTCTTATTTAGACCAAGAGTTCTTCCACCAGAAACAAAGAGAATTGTGCCTCTGTATCTACAGAGCACACAAGAGAAAAATCACACCTGAAACTTCCCAAGTAGCATACAATGCCCCAGTCTCTCAAACCTTCTTAGGTAGAATAAGCCAAGATGTGCGGCCTTAAAAAATGTTTCCACAATCTGTATCTGCCATATGAGAACCGCTTCTCTACATATCTACTGTTTACTGAGCTCCCACAATGAAATAACACGACAGCTACTGCAGTCCAATTTTTAATTTATGCTTATAAGCTAATTAAAGGGCCTCTGTGTTTTATGTTAAAAGTATGCATGAAAAGACCATCTTAAATATGTGCAGCGGTATCTCCTGAGAAATCCATGACTCAAGTTTATTTTTAGATCACCAAACACAACAACATGCAATGTCACAGAATGATACAGTAAAAACTGAAAAGAACTGTAAGGCAGTGATACCCAAGAAACACAAGATAATTACAACAAAAAGCATCAATGCAAAAATGACATTTTAGATATGTTTTAAACTGATCATGGCCAGAATATATATTTACATATGTATTTTCTCCTGTGACCTTTTAAAAGGAATTTAAATTCTAAGGGGAAATTGCTCTGTTACCTCCAAATTGGAAGTATTGGATAATAAGGCTAGTGAGGGCTATGAAAATGAGCAGAGATGCATAGCTCAAAGCTATTTCTTTAATGAAGCAATCCACAGAATATTAAACAAACATTTGAAACAATAAATGCTCTTATAAGGCAGAAAGACTGTTTCTTTACCATTGTCCTAAAAATGAATAAAAGGTACGCCACATATGAGTAGTAGAAATTAACATCTCCAGTTTTTTCCCTGAACACATGCAGGGAAATGCAGTTGACTTCAGCAAACTGTAGAAATGTAGCCCAAAGGCAGGAATTTAATCTAAAGTCGCTCAATATTTCACAGTATCTTTATATTATTTCTAAATGAAACTGAAGGAAAAAGAAAAAAAGAAAAAAAAAAAAAGAAAGATGGAGAATGGAAACAGAGAAAAATCTGTAGAGGTCTTGAAGAAAATACTCTGGTATCTTTACATTAAAAGTGCCATAGGAAACAATCCAGAAATTACAAGGATTGTGAAATATAAAGATTGTGTTTAAACACCTCTAGGGTAAAACCTTACGTTAGGGTAAAACACCTTTAGAAGGTTTTTTTCCCCAAGATCTGTCATCTACAGTTCAAGTACCCCATTTTTTTTGCTCATCCTTTGCATCTTTTCTTATGCTACCTATGTGGACACCACAGAGACAAAGCTGTGAAACGATGCAGGATTGAATGTGAAAAGCTATAGAACTCCCTCACTGAATACCAGCTGTGAGCAATTGAGTATGGAAGCAATGGACGGTTAAGAGAGGAAAAAAAAAAACTTCTTGCACCTTTCTCACTAGTCATGACGGTTTCCTAACTGTCCAGCAGTCGTTCAGGGACCTCACAATGTTCATTCCTGTGGAGGCTCAGTATTTTCTATTTTCTCCTTCCGGCCACCTTACTGAGAAGGCTTGCATGTCTATGGCCAGGGCAGAGAAAATAGTTTGCTGACCCTTCCAACAGAACCTGCCGCATCCCTTACTTTTGATTTTGTATTGTTTTGTTTTGGTTTTCTTTATTATTAATTGTTTTGGGAGCTCTGGGGGGTTTTTTTAGTGGAAAAATGGTATAGGAGAGATTGGGGGGGGGAGCGGGGGGAAGAAGGGACGGACACACATGACACAAGACCGACCAAAACTCTCGGTTCATAGTAATAAACTGAGGGAGAGAAAGTAAAAAAAAAAAAAAAATATACGATAATTCTCCTCTTCCACATCCGTTGCCGCCGCAGAGGTGAGATCTCAGGGGCGCGCGCCCCCCGGACGGGGCCGGAACCGGGGTCAGGTCCAGATCGGCACCCCAGCCCGTCCTCCCTTTCGCCGGTGCCCCGTGGACCTCCGGCAGCTGGCGGCGTCCCCCGCGCCGCCCTCCCCGCTTCCCGGGAACTGCATCGCGGGCAATTAGAATTCATCATCTAACTGGGCTCACAGCGATATCTCTGGGCAGTTGCATACAAATCATACCGGGCTTTTGGGCTTCCAGCCACCGCATCTGCCTGCGGAGCACGTGCCTTGCGGCGCGGGTAAGTTGCCCGCCGCCCCCTCCCGCACCGTCCCCCGGCTGCTCCGTCCCGCCGCCCCCGCCCGAACTGAGGCTAAGCCGGGCCCGGGCCGTACTTACATCTCGGTGACATTGTCGCCCTCGGAGCTCCGCTGCGGCACGGGGAAGGAGGCAATGCCCGGCGCCGGCTCCGCGCACCAGATCCGCCAGGAACTGCAGCGGCAGGACGCCGGACAGCCCAGAGCGCCCCGCCAGCAGCCCAGCACCAGACAGCACAAGCCCCACAGCCGCGCCAGGGTGGGCCCCGGCCTCCGCCGCCAGGTCACCATGCTGCCCCTGGTCACTCCAGCGCTGCCCCGACGGCTTCCTCCCGTTCTCGCTGCCGCCGCTTCCGCGGCACGAGCCCGGAGGGTCTGCAGTCTTCCGCGCCGCGGGCGGGCACTCCGCGACCGGGGCTCACATGGGCGCGCCGCAGCAGCAGCAGCCCCGTGGCGCTGCCCGCCCGGGGACTCGGCGGGGCGGCGGAAGCCCAAGGTGGACTCTGCGGCGGGACTGGGGCTGAGAGAGGCAAACGGCCCCGCCGCCTCGACGCGGCACCTGACCCCGGACCCGCGGACGGGCGGACACCAACGCCGCCTGCCCCCGCGGCGGCTCCCGATGATGCTGCAAAACGCGGGGAGCGGCGGGGTCAGGTGGCGGAGGCTGCGCCCCTACCTGCGGGGGCTCGGGCGGCCGCTGCCCGCCGGAGGGCGGGCGGGCGGACGGTGAGGGAGGCGCAGCCCAAGGCAGTGCTGGCGGGGCTCGGGGCGCCGCTCTCGCCGCTTTACGCACCGTCTCCTCCTCCCTCCAGCTGATAATAAAGCAGCCCCGGCTCCTGCTCCAGCCCAAGCCGGGAAGCTGCCGGCAAAGTGACGTGGGGCTGACGCAGAGAGGGGCAGAAACTCCACAAAATGAGCCTGAAATCCAGAGAAAAAAAAAAAAAAAAAAAAAAAAAAAAAAAAGAAAGACAAAAGCAACAAGAGAGGGAGGAGGGGGGAGGGGGGAAGAGAGGAGGGTGGAGGGTGCCGAAGAGGAGATACCAATAGGCAGTCTGCGCCTGAGCCTTCAGAGGCACATACATGCACTCACATATTCACAGAGGCTCGCACCCTGCGAAAGGGGGAGCGCCCCGCCGCCTGTGCGGACTGTCCGCCCCGCCGGGCGCAGCCGGCGAGGACTGGCCGAGAGACACCGGGCATTCCCAGTAGGGAGGGACCTCGCCATCGGGGCATAAATGGGGATGTTCTAAGAAACCCGGCAGGCGACGGATGAGCCGCCCTAAAATCCTCTTTCTTTTCCCCAAAACGCCTTGTTCCATTAACAGCTCGGCGGTCGGAGATGTTTCACGTTTCCGTCCCCGTCCCCGCCCCCGCGGGCGCGGGTTTTCCTCAGCGGTGCCGGTGCGCGGCAGACCGCCGCAGTGCCCGCCGCTGCCCGCTCCGCCGGCGCCACCGCGCGTCCAGCCACTGCCGTGCACCGCGCCCCGCTCCGCTCCGTCCGCCACCGTCCCGGTGGGAAGCCACGGCAATTATCGTGGGGAGCTAAGTGACCCCGGCCGGCCTGAGGCCCGATACAGTGCCAGCTTCGTGCGGCGGGCGAGAGACGGAGCGTCACCATTTCCGTGCATCACTGTCGAGGCAGGTCTGTCTTAGGCAGGATGTATATATATCACGTACTCGCAGGTGCAATGAGCCGCTGGCCTGGGAAATTGGGACTAAGAATGATGTTCTTCCTTTGCCATGTCTGAAGCTGTGTTCCTTCTGTCCTGGTAAATGACAGGCAGTCCTTGCTTTGCCTTGGCAAGCTGTTCACTTACCTCTGTACCACTATATACAAAGATGGTGACATGACAGTCTTACCTAATTACCCAAGCTGAGTATTTTGAAATGAGTAAATCAAGGGGAATTAAAGAAAGAAGAGTTACAGAGGTACAGATAAAGTAGTCAGTACACTGTTGGAAAGGACTCAGAAATCAGTGTGACGTGGCACTTGTTAGTTGAAAGCACAATCAATTCTTTTTGCCTTTGCTCAGGATACAGAAAAATGCCGTTCATACTGAGTGCATCTGCAGGCCTGACATAGTGACAGGCGGGCTGCTTATACATTCCAAGAACACTTGCTAAGAAAGTGTTCTTGCTAAGAAGTGAATATTTTATCAAGATATATTGTGGGGAGAATGCAGAAGGATAGCAATCTGAAAGTGTAGTATCTAGGGCCACCAAAATTGCCATCTAGGAAGAGGTCCACCAAGACAGTAAATTGCTGGGCTTCTGGAGGAAACAGGCACAGTTAGGTGCTTCGAGTCTTTTAATTTTAGATTTACAAAAGGTTACCTGTCCAAGGAATTTCTTGGATAAGATGTGACTTTGTTTCTACCATAGGCTAGTTTTATTTATAAAGCTAATATCATTCCTCTATGTTTTTTCTCATGTATTAAAGAAAGTAGAAAAGAACTGCTCAAAAATTTCCTATGAACCATTATTAAAAGGAGAACTACAACTAAACCCCTGAGAAAAGTAGCTTTCTGGTAATGCTCTGACAGCAAACATCACTCTGAATGTCATAAAACTAGAACAAAGACTTGAAAATGTAGCAAAGCTGTGGAGTGTGATCAGAGGGATAGCAAATAGGAAATCTGAGTCAAGATGGAAAGAACTGGCTTCCTTCAGTGCAGGAAAGACTGGAGGGAAGTGCAGTAACACCCCTGAAATATGTAAAAGGGTATGCAAAAGGACAGGTAACTTTTTTTTTTCTTGTCTGTGGGATAGGACAAGGAGTAATGCACTTAATTTACAGTGAGGAAGATTCATGTTTGACATTATGAAAAGCTTGGATGGAAAGAATATTTAAGCACAACAAATAGATCACCTTGGAGAATGCTGGAATCTTGAGCAATAGAGACATAGAGCAGGTGAGTATCTCTCTAGAGTAGTTAAAATAGAGTCAGATTTTTCTTAAGTAGGTGAAAACAAATTAACAGCATCCTAGAGATACTTTTCCCTTGCAATACAGAAAGAAATGTGTATTTCATAATTTTTTGTACTGCCATAGCTAAAGTTATAAGAACACATTCATCTAATGGATCAGAAGCAAAACCTGTAGCAGCTGAAATACTCAGTGTTTCCTAGATATTATTGTCCTGAAATTCCATTTGATCACCCTGAAACTTCTGCTTGAAGGTTTCTTTGTACCATAACATAGGAATTATAGTAAGTACCTGAAAAAGTGCACGTCTCTGGAAAGAGAGTCAGGAGTTGAAAAGTCAAAGAATAACTGTGAGAGTACTGTTATTTACATGGAGGAATAAGAAATTATACTACAGAGTCTGTGAAAGGTTAAGGGTCACGTGAGTTGTGTGTGTACTAAAGTATCCTATCCTGTCCAATGTGGTGCAAACAGAAAGACCAGTGTAAGCAAAACTGCATAGAAATAAACTCCTTATGTTTTGCTTACTGTTTAGGGACTTTTAGCTGTTACAGGAGGGAGAGCTTGGAGAGCTCATGGGGACTCCTGATTTTATCAGAAACCTTTTGTTTGTTGGAGAAATATCTTGATTTTCACAAAATTTTCCACATGAAGATTGTCTTGCATTCAAACTAGAACTGTGGTCAAATACACATGGCTGCCCAGTGACCCAGAGCAACCATATGAACTCAAATCACTAGCATCTGCTGGGCTAATAACTATTCAGACCTGTACTTGCCTCTCTTCTTTGAGCTCCAACATCTTCCCCAATGACAAAAATCAGCTTCCACAAAGCCCTTTTCCAAATTTCTTCCAAATAAAAGGCTCTCTCTGAGTGTCTTAGCCTAGTTAGTTGTTTTTTTATTACCACTGTTCCACCTGTTTGCAGATTTATCTAGTTACTTGATTATAGCTGAAATTGCACTCCTGAATATTTTTTAATCTTTTGTGCGCTGATCAGTTCTTACATTAAAGCGAAGCTGAATCCTGCCACCTTGTGCTCAAAAAAATTAGCACACCTCTTTATTTTGGGAAGGAGGAAAGAAGTAGAACTGGGGGCAGGAAAACTTAACTGTACCTTGTTTCTAATATGCAAGGAAGCAAATGAGGGATCGTGGGTCTAATAGTTTGATCCATTTTGCCATTGCCTAAATTGCTTACCTTGGAGCTCCTCACAAGTGCAATCACTCTTCTGGGGGCACTCTTCACACCACAGAGTGTAACTGGGGATAACTTTTCATATCCCCACAGAATTTCAAGGCTGTGGCCTCCCCCTTGACCTAATGATGGCAAGGCACTTAACCCAGCCTCTTGGCCCATAGCCTGTGTCTGTCTGATGGCTCAAGGTATTAATCACAGTCTCTGGTGGTCCTTTGTCACGTTTGTTTGCTAGCGAGAAGAGTGCTATTTTCTTTTCACCAGTAAGCAGTCACATAGTGGAATAGAGGGAAGGACCCCTCGTACAAAAAAAATTGCTGGTCTTCTTTGAATGGTCAGTAAAGGTAATGACTCGAAGGAGCATGGATCTTCCTTTTCTGCTGGAGTCTAAGGCAGCACTCTTTTTTTCTGTCTGATAGAACTCCACAAGTAGCTCTTCTGTGAGAGCAAACATCATCTGGAGGTTGGTAAAACTAGAACAAAGACTCGAAAAGGATTAATTCCTCCACCCCTTTCTTGATTACCTTGTCTCTGTATCACTGCAAGCTCCTGCACTTACTTCTGCCTATTTTATCCACCACTCTTCTGAATCTCTCAGCAGCCAAACAGGACAGATTGTTGATTCTATGGCTACTTATTTAACATGTTCCAGTCACCTTTTGGCAGAAATAAATGGTATGTTTGCCAGTAAGACATCAGCAAAAGGAATTCCAAAGAAGCTGATCGGCTCTGTTCTGTTTAGCTGGTTGTATCAAATAGTATTTTTTCAAGTTAAGTTCGTAGCACATGGAATTGCTCAATTCATAGAAATCATTTCTATTACGTAAAATACAAATTACTGTATGCCTGTTTGCACACAGATTTTTTTTTTTTGTGGAAGACATGCTCATTTTCCTGATTGAAAGTGTTCAACAAATGGAAAATACCAACATAATAAAAACTGGGAGACAGTTGACAGTTTTCTCCCAATTTAGGATTTTTTGGCCATGATGAACCAAACATATTCTGAATTCTCCTTTATAGTGAACAGTGACAAGAAGGGGGGAAAAAGCCCCAGTTATCACTATAGTAATAAAAAGAAACAGAAATAATCTGAAAACTTAGCTATTGGAACATTGCAAGCCAACTTCAGTTGGCATCAGAAGTTAGTGAGTTACTGATACTCTAATCATTTATTGTTTCCCATTCACACAGATCAGATACTATGAATGTGCATTGTTCATAATCATGGTGTGGAGATAATTTCAACTGACAGGTGAGCATGATCTTTGACTCCTTATCCTAATAGGCCAGTACAATGCAATACACTGACCTTAGAGAAAGCTCTGTTGTTTATTGCCTAAGAGTGAAATCAAGGACTTTATGATGCAGACATACTTGTCATAGCCAAATTAAGTGAGGTCAAATTTCATTATATGGTCTGATTTTCCAAAGAAAAATGTTGCTTGTACAGTTCTATTCATTGTTGATGGCACAGGCGGGACACAGGAATTCTATTTAAAACATACTGATGATGTCTAAGCATGCCTCTTCTCACAATGGCATAGCTAACAGCCGGTAGCAGAGATAAGGAGCTAAATGAGTAGAGAGCTAGAAGATCAGAAATCAATTGTTTCTGACTGATAGACTTAGAACTGAGAGGCTCTAGTGGTAGGTACAACAGCTGTAAGTGGACGCAATTCTTCCACTTGTATTATGGTTAATAAGTTGTGAATGACTTGGTAAATCTGATCTCCTTACGTCTGAAAATCATGTATATGGGAGTGTTCTCTTCCTTTTCCTTTTGTTGAGTTAAAAATATTAATACTAGAGATGATACCACGTAAATGTAGTATGTGTTAGCAGTTTCTGTTTCCTTTTTGTCTGCCTGTATCCACTGATGTTTTCTACAAGCACTTGGGAAGCTTTTATACAATAAAAGATATCTTTTTAAGACGGAGCAAGAGGAAAACAGGAGAATTGTTAAAAAAGACCTGCTAGCTTCTTTACAGAACAGTAAACCACTCTCAGAAAATATGTCTTGTCCCTTGGTTATGAAATCATCTCTTGATGCTGACAAAATTCTTTGCCACCCTTTGTCCTGACTTGAGAAAACATATTGACAAGTTTACTGATCAGCCACTGTGCTGTCATCTGGAGGCTTTCCTGTACAAATATAATTTCAGACTCTAGCCTAGACTGGAAGTTATGCAGATCACTTTGACTAATACTTTTTCCATTCTTTTCCCCTTCTGTCTCCTTCTGTCCCTCACGCTCCCTCACTCATTTTTTCCTGTGGCTCCCACAGCCTTCCCTGGTCAATAAGTTCCTATGATCCTTTTCCTATCTCCTCCAAACTCTTTTCCTCCCATCAGCATCCAGATTTTGGCACAAGGCATGAGGGATTCTCTTACATGATATTCTGTGGGTTTCTATGGTACTTCCACTTGGTTTCCCACAGCAACCACATGGAACAAGAGACAATTTAAGCTGTACCATCACTGTCAGTTTTTAATCCTATTTAGAAGATTCATATAACACTGGTTCTTCACACTGACATGTCCAGCTAGACAGAAGCACTATTTGATGTCTGAAGTTCACATTGCCTTGTGGCTTCACAATATCTGGATCAAAGAAAGAGTTGATAGTTAACCTGTTTACAGAGAATAACATAAAAGTTTAAAATTTGAGAACATTTGGGTTTTGAAAGTGTTAGCATAAACTAATCTTAGTATTTTTTGTATATTTGCAACATACCTAGATAATATCACACCCAAGCACCACACTTAATTGCATGAAGCACATGACACGATGCAGTGCAAGAAGTGTCTATTAACAGTATTCACATTCATTTCAGGTGAATTCACCTTTCAGCTTACTTTCCAAATCTCAAGTCAGATTCCTATTGCCTTAGCTGAAGCTTATCTATCCTGCACAGCCGAGTCCTCAGCAGTTAAATTCTGCTCAAGTTGTACTTTTTTACCTTGCCCTTCCATCTGCTAGCCTGAACTGATAATGTAGCAAAAGTTTATACCTACTTTCAGTGCAATTTTCTTGGGATTTTTGAAGGTATTATCTTTTTAGAGGTATGAAAATTCTCATTCATATACTCTGTTCATGATTATGCTCTCTTCCTGTATCGTTCTTTTTTTTTTTTTTAATTTACATTACAAATTGATGCCTGAACATTCACTGAACATAATCTGTATTTGAAAATTTTATCCAAGAATTAGAGAGCCAAAAAAGAGAAGGAAGGAAAGGGATGGTCTTCCTTACTCATCTCTGTCAACATAAATTGAAGATTTAGGTTTGCTTTCTTTTGCCCTATTTTAGACTCGCAGTTTCGAAGACTGAACTCAGAATATGCATTCCAGTTAACAGCATTCCTTTTTTTTTCAGGGAATGATCAAAATATCAATCTATCCAGCATCAATATCTCCCTCAGTCCATTGGTCTTTGAGTTAGACTGTAATTTCACACAAGCCAAGAGTGATGCTTTCTACCCACTAGCAGATTTAACTCTCAATTTCTGAGAACCTGACACAAGCCAGCTCCAATTGCCCTTCCAAGCATTGCTTTCCACTTAGTGACTCAACTGCTTCAGCTCTTTGGCTGGATACCTGCATCTTTGGCTATTTCAATCACTGCAAATGGAGTATGCAGATTTTAGTAACCTTTTTACTGGTGGTAAGTTGCAGAAGAAACTCCAGACCTTCTCTTGAGGGTGCTAATATAAAGAATTTAAATTTGCTTTTCTTCCATCATGTGCAGTTTGATTATTCATCATACCTGAAGAGGATCTTCTTTCTTCAAATGCTGGTGCTTTTACTTGTAATTTATATAGACCATGCTCTTTGAGATATGTTCCTGTGAGAAGTACCTCCTAATGGCTTCTCTTTCTCTTGGGTTTCCACTGTCAGGTACCACACCTCACTCACATCCTAGGTCTTCTAAATTATTTAGGTAGTATGAATATGTGGGTGGAGTAACTGCCAATACCAGTAGTATATCATCCACATCTCTTAGGTGTTTTTCAGTTCTTTTATTTCTCCAGCTATTTCAGGGATTTCAGTCCACTCCAGTTGAAGAAACAAGCAGATTAAATAAAGAGAGATGAGTGCGCCCAATGGCCTGGAAAAGCCTACTATGAATGCATTTCTCCCCACATCTGTGAGGTGAAGTCAGCATTGCACAGGCTTAACTTACTCCTCAGAAGTACCACTAGGTACTACTCTTTGCCTTGACTCTGCAGCAAGAACTCTCTAATTTTGTCAGAAATTTGGTCACGCACCTTAAAAAGAAGAGGAAAACAAGCCAGAGGTTTTAAACCTGTTGATATCAAGCAAACACAGCCTTTCCTTGTGCCTGCTTCACTGTTTGAATCAAGAGCAATATTTCTTCACCGTGCCCACTTTAGTCTGGTTTTGAAGACCTTTATTGAAGAATGATCATCTTCTGAAGGAGATATATTTTCCTTAGAAACAAAGGCATGTTTTAGTGACAGGAATCTTCTGATTACATTAAGACTTTCACAGCATCACTCTGTGTTCCTTTTGTATTTAATAGGAAGAAATGGACAATTGACCTACCTCATCTTACAGTGATGAATGAGTAGGTGGGAAAGATGATGTCCTGAAAGTGCCCGTTTCTCTGCTGACTGCAAAGTGACTATCTAAATCTGAAAGTTTGTATCCCAGTTATGTATACTTCAGTGGATACTGAATCTGAAGATTTATGCCTTTAAATGGTCCACTGGAAAAATGTGTTGATATTCATGTAAATGTTTAGAGGCTACAAACACCACAGATAAACTTACCTTGCTATCTTGATTCCTTGATTACACTGTCCTGCAAAAAAGACATTTCATGATCATAGGCTCTGGACATCTTTTATTTCCATCAATGAGGTACAAAAAGCTTGGAAAAGCATTTTTCCAAAAAAAGTAGCAAAATCCCCTGCAATTCCAAATGTATCATATTCCAATACATCTGTACATCTACAATATTAATTACATTGACTAGTTGGCCAGTAGCACTTAGTTTTCATCTTGATTCAAGTAGATTATTTTTTCTTCAATACACCTGTATGTAGTGGAGCTACTTTACCAGTCTGTTCAACAACAACGATGTTGCCCAAGATGCACACCCCTCTTGAATGCAGCTCAATTTTTAGCCTTTGTTATTTGCACTTGGGACATTAATTGATTGGATTTTTCCTGCTGAATCCCAGCCACTGAAATCCTTCACGCTCTCCTGATCAGTGGCTGGGACATTGATAAGGAAGCAAAGCCAATTTTTATATCCATGTCCACCATCTAGTCCTAAAGCTCATATTCTTGTAGTCTACTCCTGTTTGATTCATTTACCTGCTGCAGTAACCCTCTCTTCCCCTGTACTGTCCTCACCAGAGTACAAAATCCCATAATTTTGATAGAGTAGTATTTTCCTATAGCTCCTCAGTCAGGAAGAGACACCTCCTATGCAGCATTTTTCTTCCTGGCACATGACAGTGCCTCATGAGAGTTTTGTGCAGTCATGTCAGCCAGGTATTCCCCAGGTATTTTGTAGCTAAGAATAACTTTTTATAGTCATGGTCACAGATGGCCAAATGCAATTGGTGTCCTGGTTTTGCCCTTTAATGCAGATGCAGGTTACTCACACTTGGATGTACTCTCTTTCACTTCTGGCATTCCCAGTTGCTAGGCCAGCCTAGATCCAGCTGCAGCTACAGGGCTTGTATCACACCTGGGACATGTGTCTGTGGCTTTACTGCTGCTCCTTGTGTGACTAGGCTTGGAAGCTAGGTTGCTTATGTTCAAAAGCAGCAGAGGCTTTTTTTCTAACCCTTTTAAAGAAAAGTCTCTTGCCCTACTTTATGGTGCATATATGCACATATAAGCTCTGCTAGGAAGGCTCAGACGGAGTTACTTAAATCTCATTTAGTCTTCCTTCCCATCATTATTTATTAGACTATGTCGTGACTGGGCCTGTTTCATGGGATGGCTATTGCATGAGAGTCCCTACATTTATTTTTTTTTACCTGAGAAGGGGTGTGGTAGTTGAAAAGATTCTCAGGCATTCACTGACCTACCCATTCCAGTCACAATAGCCTATAGGATGTATACGATTCCACTCTTTACTGTTTGAACCAGAAGCAATATTTCTTGAAAGGTAGGTGGCCTGATGGTTAAAAGGTTAAGAGCTTTGTTAAACATGTGTGTGCGTTTCCATTGATTGTGGATTTTGATGGTATTTAAGTGTACTTTGAAGGGAAACCACTGATGTAGGGCCCTCTACTTGTCATCCTTACTCAATCTCAGTGTGAAACAGTTTAACAGATTGTCAATTTATTAATTGACCACAGACTGTGGATCAAAGAACTGAAGTACACAGGTGGCAGTTACTGTGGTTTGATAAATCTGGGTACGTGAAAGTTCACTGCAGTTTCACTGTTACCATCTATGCAGTGAAAGAACTAACAAAAATCTAGGGATAAGTTTGCACAACACATTTGTTATAGCTGATTGTGAAGAAAACTCTTCGTTATTGCTAAAACTCTGACCTTCAGATACCGCTTCAGGAGTGCAGTTGTCTCGGCAGATTTATCCCTATGTGGAAAATGCAGTACCATTCTGAAAAGCAAGAAAGAAAATATTGAGTCTGATCAGTAAGATGACAGGCAAAGCTTATATCATCATTGAGATGATATGCAAATTGCATGAGGGCTTAAAATACTGTAGGACTGCTGATGTTTGATGTTCTTTTTTTACTTAAACAACTAAAAGAAGTTGTTTGCCTTGTTTCCTCAATTGTACTAGGATTTCTGAAGTTTGTATTTAATTTTAAAGGTCAGATACATAAGAAGTAAGTGTAAACCATGTTACCACAGATATATATAAACAGTCACATAACAAAATGAGTTTCTGATTCAATCGTGGATAGGTTATTGTTATGATAAATATGTAAACCACATTTGTTTACCATACAATATACTGATTAGATTATTCTTCCTAATCATATAAAACTTGATAGTCTAAGAAGCATATGTGGTATATTTATAACATGAAGAGAGTCAGTGTGGCAGCACTGTAACAGACAACACTGGTCTACCTAGTATTTTGTAAAAATTATCTAACATCAACTCACTAATACCAACTGCATTATATAAATGCAGACAATAAGCACAAGAATGCAAACACTTGAAAGCTGACAAAACAGAAATCACATGCTTTTGCAAGCAAAACAGTATCTATGAAAATGTGTTTTGATTGCTTTTGCTTTTGAATTAAGCTCCCTTTCTTGAATATCTGGGATGATTCCTGAGAATTCACAGAGGCATAGGAAGAAAAATGTCTTGATCAAAAACTTTCACAGAAGGGTAAAAATCAGGCTGTTCCTTATTAAAATAGATGGGATTTCTTCTGCTTGCTAAGATACAATGGTTTTGTGAAGCCACCACATGCATTAATACAATCATTTGCACATCTTTATCATTAGCTGTGCTGTTGACTCATTTAAATGGAGAATACTGTTCCATGGCCACTTGAAAACTTGGAAAACTGTGAGTATAGCATTTTATGGGGAAAGAGAAAAATAGTGGAAATGCCTCCTACTTGAGCCTAAGTACAATGGGAGTTTGCAAAATCAAGAATATCTGAGGACCTATCAAAAGACCTGAACACAGAGCTAGCTCAAGTGTGTTACTAGTTAGCATTCTGTTGACAAGGGCCAAGAAGAGCAAAGAGAGCATTTGCCTTGATGATTGTTAGGCTGTAGAACGATTTCCCAAGAGAAAATTTCTGGAAACAAGAGGACTTAGCAAATCTAAAATTACATTAAATAAAGCATTAGAAACTTTACCATAAGAAGCAGGTTTTCACTCTCATGCTAATATTCTGATCTTCTACCCTACTGATGCCCAAATTCATAATATCTAATGTTCTAATTTCTCAATTTGTGACCTAACACTTCTTTTTCAAGCCATTTCCATGTTTACATTAATGTATGGTTGGGTCTAGGGTTGCTTGCCATTTTGCTAAACTAGAAATATTCAGAATTTTTCCTGTATTTAAACAAAAAATTACTGACTTACTGGAGTAGTGGGGTAGAAAATGAAGGAGCAAGTCATATCTGCGAAAAGTCCACTCCCTTTTTTTGTGCCATTTCTTGGGCGTCTTCCCTCTCTAGAGAACAATTTCTTATCTCCAAGAGCATCCCTTAGCTCTTTTCTTATGCGGTATGCCTTGGTCCTGCTGGTTTTCAGACACTGCAAAAGTGAATGTACCTAACTAGAAAATTGCCCAATGGGCTGTTGTAGGAACCAAATTGACCATTTGATCTTTAAGCTCAAACTCAGTTCAAGGAGGTGGATTCTTTTGAGGTTTTGCGTGCTTTTTGACTACGAAGTGTGACAGCATTGAGAAATGCAAAGTAATAAGGAAACACAGCAGTGCTTTGATCCCTGCTTAAAGGAAAACAAAGAAAATAATAATAGTAGTATGCCAGCTGCAAACACAAGACTAACACTGGAGTGTTCTTAATAGAGGCCTGGGGCACTGGAGTAAGTCAGGCTGTGCTGAACCCTCACAGCTATCTTTATCAACAGTGTCTCTATCACTCTGTTAAGCAATAACAGCACTGAAAACTGTGCTCTTCACAATAGATACAGTAAGACAAAGTGCCTGACTCAACAACAAATTACCCTACTTTTGTGTCATGGTATGTCCTCTAAAAACAATCAGAGGAAATTAGAGGTAACTGGGGAAACAGAGGTACCTATCTAGCTCATCTCAAGGCAAAGATTTCAATTTTGTAAAAAAACATGTTACTTTACTGAAACAGAGCACCAGACAATATTCCATATTATATTTTCTAAACTACACTGTATTATAAACATCATACCAGACTACAGGAACTATATCCTACCATCTTAATATTGTTTTTATGGCAGTTGTCATCAGGAACTACCAATGCACATAATCTTCAAAATATTTTCCTAGCATATAGGCAAAACAAGATATATTCTGTATGAAGGCAAATGATTTTGACAGGAGAGTTTTTGCTCCTGTCTCAGAAGCAATTTCAGAAGAAAACTTATATCTGAAAATAGAAAGAAGTATTGTAGCTGGATTGCTGAAAGAAGAAAGCTGTATGGCATTTAAGGGCCTGTAGGCAAGGATAAGCATCAATGTAAAATATATGACTTGGAATAATCCTAGACTTTGTAATCATTCATTTCATCACCTGAAAGACCTTGGGTGTGTATTATTTCATACCAGGGGAGAGTTCCAAGACATAGATATAAAACTGGGCAAAAGTGTTAGCCATTTAATTATATTTTTGTGAGGCTGAAAAAATAATGTAGGTGATGTCATAATCTTTATGGATGTAATTCTTAGTTAACTTAAGAATCAAAAATAAATAAATGGTAAAAATCACCTCTTGAAAAGACAACAGAAGTAACAAACAGATCTAAAACCAGTTACTAGAAACTTAAGTGGGCTGTTTGCCCAAGCAGCTTGGCTCTGCCACATGAATCAGATAAAAACGTGTCCTCTAGGTGAACTTAACTAATTCTAGGATTAAACCGCACTTCCAGAAGTTGATAACCACTTCATCTTAAAGACTCTCACTCACTGAGCTTATGCAGTAAAATTAAAAAGCACTTTACCTTTAGATGAAGATGAGGATACCTTACACCTAACAGCTTTAAGATAAGGAATTGCAAGCACCATTAAAACTCTAGTGAACAAAAATATGCTAAATATGTTGATTTACAGTGTATAAATGATGTTCCAATGTTGTTTGTGCTGGCTTTGAGGAAATACCCCTATCAATCCTTTCTGTACAGAACTGCTAATCAATTGCTAATACCTTGGTTCTGTGTTGCAGAATTGGCTGCACACTGGCCAGATGTACCCAATTTTGGACAACATGGGGATGTCCCTGTAATGTAAGACAATTATTTGAGGCATTGAGTTTTAGGAATTCCTGAGGGTTCCACCTGTGTATCCTTCAGTTATGGTGCTTAATGGTTGGTGACCAGAGCAAAACCAGTGGGGTCTATGGGATGGCTCATGTCAGAAGAAGGAGTTGCCAAGATAATAAGCATTCTGTAGTTGAACCCAGATGCTCAGAGGTCCCAGTTCCCAAATTCAGAGCAGTCATCAAGGCATACAAATGCAATGACAGATAACTTCCCAGGAAAGCATAGTTTAGAAGAAGGTAATAAATCCAGAAACACGTGGTCACTGTACTCAGATGCATGAGATGGTTTGGGGTTTTTTTTGTTGGGGTTTTTGTTGGTTTTTTTTCCCTTGGTTGGTTTGGTTGGGGCTTTTTATCGATTTTTACCCCTTTTTGCAAATAGAAGTATTTTCTAAACGTATCATTTTGTCCCTTGAATGAAGCATTTATCTCAAAAAACATTCCTACAATCCTTCAATCTGTCCAGCAGACTGAAGAGTGGTGTGGGTTGCAACATACAGAGCCACAGAATCAACATTACTAAGTGTGCTCTGTCAAGGAAATTCTGACTGTTTTGGAACGAATGATATTTTTTCATCAAGTTTTTCAGGATCAGAGTTGAATTTCAGTCACATAGGACTACTGCAAAGCCAGTGACATTCTCTCACAAATTTCAGGGTAACAGATGGGTGCTACTTATGATTTCTTTTCTTTCTTATAGGATGCATCTGAACTGCAGGAAATGAACATCACCTCCAAAAGCTCTGCGGAATTTTTTCTCCATCCCTGCACCCCATTTACCTTCAATGCTTTGAAATCATTTGGAACGCTTTAAATTTCCTTCATCAGAATACATTTTCTAATGACAAATTGCCATGTTTTGTGTGCACAGTATTCCTATTATCCTGTGGAGATGAGACCTTGTAAGCTAAGAAATTAAAGTTCCTGTAAGTGTTGATCACATTTCTATCTTGAGAAAGCAAACATTTGCAATTTTTCATAACTATATCAGATTCTGCTTACCCTTGCATGAAGAGATTGGAAAAGTGGAGATTCAGCTCACATGCTGCAAGCTGGCCTCCTACTCAAAGCTGACATCATAATTAATTAAAAGGAAGTCACTATACTACTGGCATTGTTGAGATGTGGCATTACTGTAGCACATTCTGGATACCATCCACAAATTGTATCACAAATTGCTTGGCACAGATACAAGCTCACTTCACTAAGGGAAAGTGAAAGAATGCTATCTGGATTCCTGGCCTAGTGGAAAAACAAACAAACAAACAAACAAACAATACCAAAACAGAACAAAACAAAACCCAAACTCCAATGTTTTCATCCCTTCAAGAATGCCCTGATAGTGGCAAGATATAAACTTACTGTTGGCAAGATATGAACTGCATCAGATTGCACCAGTGCACCAGACTGTGCTAAGAGATAGTAGCTGCCACTAATCCCTCACCAGAAACAGGAAGGCTTTTATTGTGTTCCCTTAAGTACTTGCGCTACTGTCACATCACCACTCTTCTGTAATATCATATCACAGAATCATCATGGTTGGAAAGGACCTCCAAGATCATCAAGTCCAATCATCAATTCTATACCATCTTAATCATTTCTCCCAATGAGCTAAATATACCCATTTTTTTATTACCCCCAGGAACAGCAACTCCACCACCTCCTTGAGATATTATTTTATGTTTTTAAAAAAGCAAAATATATTCATTCATTTATTTCCTAAGATGGGGCTGAGCACAGCTGACATGCTTTTTAATCATTCATTTATTTTGTATTTCTAGGCATTTTGTGTGATAGCATAGGGTGAAAAATACTATCTCTTCTCAGCCAAGTGTTTACAGCCCAAAGTCTTAATTTTCCATCTGTCTGTTCATTGACCAGTCTCTGATCTCTGTTATTTCTTGGTTTAGATCAGGACGTCCTTGTAGGGCTGATGTCTGTGAGCATCCTTCTCAACTCTCTGATTCCCAGAAGAGGCAGACACCTCAATGATTATGACTCACTCCTGGAAGCTGCAGGTTCCATCTCAGAAGCTCTCATTTTCTTCTGGCTTGACTCATCAGGAGTCTAAAACAATCCATGATCTCTGAACAGTGATCATTACAGCAAAATTGGAAAGACGCAACAAAAGGAAAGCAAGATCACTTCTGTTAATAATTGTATTTTCCCTGCAGTAGTCAGCAGCGCTACTTTTCTGCCAGACTTGTTGTTTTTTTTTCAAAAATCATCCAATGTTCCTCACTGGATAGAGAATCTAATTTCTGAATGGAATAGACCATTTCTTTAGTTGTTGTTAGGGCATATCTTTACTAAAGCAGCCCATTAGATGAGCTGTGTTGGTTTCCTGGATCTACCTGGATGTTCTATCTAACATGCAGAGAAAAATCTAATTGCTAAACCACAGGTTCTGCTCTGTAGCCAATAATTCTGTTAGCCTATAAGGTATGCCATAGTCTTGTATCTGTAATCATAGGAGAAAGCCATGGGTGCATAGGAACAAGTCATAAGTGCATAAATCTGCAGGGTTTTTTTCAGCATGTTAATAAAGGATAACTGCTACTTCTGCAGTTCAGATTGACTGGTTAGGACTCACACACATGCCCTTTGGTGCATCCCACTAGGAGAATACTAGACCCCTTGAGCCATATCTTGGTCAGGAGCTGAAGGTACACTTCCCAGTAATTCTGCTGTCACATGCCCTCGAGGTACTGGAGAGCACAAGCTGTGTCCTCCCCACCTTGCAGCTCTGGTATCTTCAATGGAAATCCAAGGCACAGCTCACCCCAGAAGTTCCCAAGTTTGAACAGGTGGGGTCTTTCAGATTCATCCATGAGTTCTGGAGTGACAGTCAACCTTTTCCCTCAAATCTTGACAGTAGATCAGAGGTGGTACAGTCCTTCAGCCTCTGACGTTAGATCTCTCTCCTGAGGTCCAAAATTCAGGAGGAGAATGAACTGAAAAGGAAGGAGGACATGATTAGAAATCGCCAATGTGATATCATTTTCTTAACTAGTTCTAGATTTCTACTGGTGGTCAAAAAAACAAAATGAGAAGTTGCATAAAGCTCACAGAAAATTATATAAAATCATACCACTTTTTGAAGGAAAATCAGGAAAGGAATGTTTCATAAATTACAATGTACAGCTGGTATGTACAATATTTTAAGAGTTTTACAATTTCAAAAGAGGCTTTGACTTGTGTTTCACCTGAGTGAGTCAAAGTTACTGTTCTGCTATGCCAAATTCTTTGCACTAATGGGATTGTTGAAGAGTTGAAAAAATAAAACTGTGAATAAATACACAATCAGAATATTTTATTCCCTACAGAATATATATATATTTTTTTTTTTTTTTTTTTTTTTTTGCACAACTGTAACATAGTATACAACAGCTAGAAGTCAGACTCACATTATCAGGTAATCTGCTTTCCAATCCTAACTTAAGTTGCAGGCAAGTGATGAGTACAGCTAAAAAAGCCTAGAGATCTCAAACTGCAAAAATCCAACCAGAATTTCTTGCAGATTTTAGTCTACCAGTTCATTACAGCTTTCTGTGTGACAAAAGTGGAAAGAGTATTTCAAGCTACAGAGACAACTTTCTGTATTTTTCTGTCTTCTGCTTCCATGTCATTTAGTGGGGTTTGTTGTTGGGTGGGTAGGTGGAAATTTACAATAACATAAATAAATCCATTTCCACCTTTCATTTTCCCAATATATATTTCAACCAAGGTTAAAATTTGGTCTCAGCTTTTTTGAAGTCTCCAAAAGACTACTTACCTAGCATTTAGAGTACTTAGGGAACAGTGATGACAAAAATATAAATCTGTGGCTCTCAATAAAATATTTAAACCAAAGTGTGAAATACTATTAGCTTGTTTTCACATTGGATCCAGATAGTTCAACAAAGTCCATTCTCTGTACATTTTTATTCTTGTTAAAAATTTAAAAGGAAAGCTTTCAATGTCTCAGCATTAACTTAAGTTGTAGTCAGTCTGTAAAACAGTCAGAGAGATGCTATTAAAAGTATATTAATAATAAAACAGATGCTTTAAAGAAGGCTTAGTATCACAGCAACCTCAGCCCACTTTGCTGGTTGAGAATTACTTCTGTCAAGCTCGGGAGTGGAGTTTTGGTGGAAGATTCTAAATTTTCCCTAAAAAAAAAAAAAAAGAAGCTTGAGTATCTTGTTTATGTAACTCGGGGTTTTGTGTTGTTTTGACTTTGGTTTTGGTTTGGTGTGTTTTTTTAAAGGAGAGGCCACTTTGGTCTTTGATTTACTCCCAAAATCAGTCATTGTCATCATAATTCACACTGAGACATGAGGATGAAATAGCTAAATGTGTGGGATCAAACCGTAGCATCTAAAATGTGCAGGTATTTTTTCTATCAGAGAGTTATGGTAGAGGAAAAAGAAGATGTGATTGTTAATCCTTGTCAGTTTCATAAGCAGGACTGTTTTCAGAAGCAAGGCTGGACTTGAGCTAGTCCAAGAATGTGCAGCAGGGACTACACCTTCCTGGTATAGCCCATCCTAAGCAGTATCATCCTCAGGCACGGCCATAGAGCTAAATTTACTCCTGTCAAGACATAAGTGAAAATTTTTAAAGATAACTTTAGAGCCAGTTGTATTAGAAATACATACTGTATCCCCCCCTCTCACCAGCTTCATTAGCTATGGTAAAGGTGCTCTATTGTGAAATACTAAAACTTTCTGAAAATTCTACACTAGTTTTGGATAAAATACAGTGACTATTTCTGTATTTCCACTGCCTGTACTACTCATTTTGTGACATCCAGCCATGCCAATACCACACATTCTTACTTTAAGAATATGTATACAGTTGCACAGATACACAATTAGAAACTTCACATGCATTCTAAAGAAAAATTCTGTTTTATTGATATCACTTCGTTTTGTATAGCTGAAATTGGCTTCTAGCTTTTAAAACCTATTACTTTAAAGCATGTAGGAGTTGATGATAGCTATCTTTACATCTTCAATTGTTTCTGCTATGTCCAGATTTGTACAGACCTCTTTGATCTGTCTTCTCTTACCAGTAACATAGGTTTTTGAGGCACACTCACAAGACAGTTATGCTTAAATACCTAGGTAACTTACTACAAATACCAAAATTTAACTTTAGCAATTACAGGAAATAAAGCTTAACTATCAATACTTCCCTTTCTACAAGAAGCTGGATCTCAGTGACAGAGATCCAAATTACTTCTTAAGTTACAGAGGTTCCTACTTCTCAAGTTATAGATGCAAGTAATGCTAAACAGGTTTTGGGCTGAACACTCTTCAGGCAGTTCTTACAATCAACATTTTTTTTTCAGAGGTCTGTTGAAATTACTTACTTTTTAATAAAAAACCTCCTCAGGCCCATCAAAGTGGAATACATATAGTTACCAATTTAATAAACATGTTTATAATCTGCATCTCTTGTAAAAATTCTAAAGAGCAATAGAAATTAAGCACATTTTTATAAAACTATTGGACAGTGCCCAGCTGACCAAGGGTGGGTTGTGTTCTACAGTAAAAATATTGTTTTGAGATTAGAGACAGTTTGAAATTGTTCCCTCCTCTACTTTCTTGACTAATAGCATTAACTACAAATTAATGATCTGAAGGAAGATAAAAAACTCAGGTGTCAGCCAAGCACCTCCCTTGACATACAGAAAAAAAAAAAAGTCCTCTTCTCAAGTACGTTTAGGACCGCTCCATCCTTCCTAGATGGGGAGAGAGGCTCTTTATCTCCAGTGAACTTTCCATAGCAACCTTACCTTCTGCTTCATCACAGTCTGCGTCTGAATTGCACAGTCCATGTCCTGAACACTGGACTGAACATGAGGAAGCAAAGATCATACTAATAAAATCCCCCTTTGCATTACTTTGCATTGCCACAACTCCTGGTACTGCACCTGGGTTTAGGCACAGGACACAAGACTGAGCCCTTACAGGCAAGGCCACCACCTCTCTCCAGGCTCATCTTGCTGTGCCAGGCAGCCAGCCCTGGTGTCTGCAGCAACCTGTGGCCACACCGTGACACAGGGGCAGGACACAGAGAGGATGGACAAGATCCAGGATCCAGCCATATGGATAAAGCAGAGAAAAATCATGTGACTTTTGATGTCAAAGGCAGCCCCAGATTACTCTTCTGAGACTTTCACTTCTAGATGCTAGCTACAAGGAATGGTGCATAAAACTTGGAGCAAGTCTCTGGGCAGTGCATCTGAAATACACAAGTGGTAGAAAGTCTGTATGCTGAGCTTCTGCATTAGCATCACAAGTACCCCACTGCCTACCATATTCACATTTAATAGTAGTACTGTGGAAAACACATATACCTTGTTTCACACCTGTGCATTTTCTGAGAACAGGAAAAGAGATCTTAGGCTTTCTTCAGATCAGTGGGTAAAACGATAGAAAGAAGAAGCAGGGTCCTAACAAATCCTGTTTATGAAAATAAAATGCTGAACAGCAATATATGAGGTTTGCAAATAGTGACACATCAGATGATATACAGCAGTCTGTGATTTCTTTCTCCACTGCCTCACTGAATTAGCACTGAAAGTTGCTAATTCAACAGCCAGATAACACTGGCAGCAAGACACCAAAAGCAAGTTTTGATGGATAAAATGGCAGATGCTTTGCTTCCTGCTGTCTCAAGAATTGCTAAATACTTAGCTGTACATAACCTCTTATTATTATAATTGCACAAAAAAAAAAAAAAAAAAAAAAAAAAAAAAAAAAAAAAAAAGAGTAAAAGGCTGTGCCTTGCAATCCTTATATTTCAGGGAAATAACCTAAATTTTTGGGCTCCCCAATTCAAGAAGGACAAGGATATACTAGGGAGAATCCAATGAAGATTCCTGGGATGATCAGAAGATCTGTCTTATGAGGAAAGGCTGAGAGGCCTGGGGCTGTTTAGTCCAGAGAAGACTGAGAGCAGATCTTATTACTGTTTATAAATATCTGAAGGGTAGATGTCGAAAAGAAGGGGGCAGTCTCTTTTCAGAGGTGCCCTATCATAGGATGAGGGGGAATTGACACAAGCTAGAACACAGGAAGTTCCACCTCAACATGAGGAAAAGTATTTTTACTATAAGGGCGATAGAGCACAGAGAAAGGCTGTGGAGTCTCTTTCTCTAGAGACTTTCAAAACCCATCTGTACGGTCACATTTCTATGTGACCTGCCCTAGGTCATCCTGCTTTGGCAGGGGGTTGGACTACATGATCTCTATAGGTCCCTTCCAGCTCCTACCCTTCTATGACTCTGATTCCATGATTCTATTGGGAAGTAAGTTAAATTTGAAAACAAGCCTGAGACAAAACCCCTGTGAGGGATTGTAAACCAGTGAAGGGATTACAGCAATGTATACTGAACTTCCCAGAGAAGGAACCTCAATTCTATATTGGTACCAAATGCAGTTTGTCTCCAGAACATCTCTGTCCTGAGCTTCTCTTTGGGGATCATTTGGGTTTTCTCAAACTCTATGTGCTCTCAGATCCCTCACTTTCCTTCACTCAGGAGAGAATGGCAGGGTCTGGCCAGTATGCCAGATCTCCTGCACATATGTCAGACAAGTTTGATTTACAGTCTGACTCTGACAGGTAGTGTCAGCTCTGGGAGCCAGTCCCAGGCAATTTAATGGATCAGATGGAAGAACTCTCATTATCTCTGGATCCAAGGACAGAGAAAATAGCTGTTGAGAGATACAGAAATATTTTGGCTGTTCAGATAATTACACAACACACTTAGGAAAAACAAGTACTCTTTGAACAAAACAGAAACATGGCATAATACACTAGTACAACATCACAGAAATATTTTATTTTTTTTTTTAGGTTGTGTAGAGTTAAACATAGTTTATGTATGTATTTTTACCATTCCTGATAACCAAGGAAATCTGAAAAGTATAAGGTGGTGTTAAAGGGCCGTCTTCTTCTGGGTCATCCTTTCCTTTCACTTTCAATGTCAAACACTTACAGCCTGTGATGAGACAGGTGCAGAATTCTCTAGAGGGGGCTTTCATACCTGAGACTGAGTTTGTTAGTCTTAAAGGGAGGAAGCCGCAACCTCTTGGAGATTAAACCAGAGCTGCTGGCATTTAAGGATGAGAACTTCAGGACACAGTACACAGTGTAGTCACTTTTCAGAAGTCAGATTTATGGAGGAGAAAGGGGACAAAAGATCCATTTATGTAAAGAACTATTCCAGTGAAATGAAAAGCAAAAATAAGAGGCTGATTATTTCTTGTACTGCATTGCACGTCTTCATATTTACATAAAGACTGGAGACTTTATCTGTAGCTTACATCTATATGAATTTCCAGGAGAGTTTTTAGAACACAAGAATGCAATAGGAGAGAAAAAAAAGAAAAAGTTACTAAATAAAACAAGCTATATTTAAACCTAACTGCTGAAATTGGAGAAGAGTAGAACTTTTGGGTTTGGGCAGAAAACACACTGAAAATGTCATGGGAAGAATATTTGTAAGCATGTGATAGCAATGCAGTAACAGTTATATAACAAGCATGTAAACAAACGTAAGAAAAAGTGTGAGTTTTCTTCAGCAGAGTATATGGCTGAAGCTGTCTTTTTAAGCACAAATCACACGTATATAAAAGGTTCAAAGAGCATGAACTCAATGAATAAGACAGCCTTTGATGTTCCTGGTAATGTCTTTCATTTACAATTATATAAAAAGAAACAACTAGTGTGATCTTTACTCAGTATTCATTTATTAATTACACCTAATTATAGCACATTCCAAATTGTTTTCTTAGAAAGTTATTTAATTGGTATTTTATGTATATACAAGTATCCTGAAGAACTATTTTCTTCTCATTCTCTCTATTCTTAATTTTGCAAGTAAATCCAAGACAAACTACAGCAGCTAAAAAATATAGGTTGAACTTTACTGCAGGAAACACTTGTACTGAAGCATAGTCTCTGTATAGATTCTGCCTTTCTATTTTTTGCATTAAAAAAACCCGACCAAATATCCTGCAGCTGAATAAAATTATGACAGAAGACTGAAGATACACAAGACAACCCTGGAAGGTAATGAACTTGCCATATTCCCCTGCACAAATCTTTTCTGGAAGTCAGTGAAATTACTAAGTTGTAAAATAATGAAAAAACTTCACCTTTCCAGTAGGTTGGCTTTACCACTTTACATTTCTTTGTTCCTTGCCTCTCCATGCCCCATCTCATTTATATATTTCTCAGTTCTTTTGGGCTGCAGCACATCAAAGATGGGATGACTTCATTGCTACATTTCCACAGCTCAGCACAGCTGGGTCCTGATTTAGATTGTGCCCTCCAGCTACCACAAGAAGATAAGGTGATGATAGAAATATGCTTTTTTCCCTCAAAAATCTTTCCAAATAGGACTACAAGGCACTATATAAGGAAACGAAGTCCCATACATGCTAGTACCCATTTTCTCACATACAAAACACATCAAAACTACACCTCTGGCATGATAGGATCATTGGTTCATCCACAGGACATCCCTTCTTCCTATTCCCTGAACATTTCTGATGTGATCCACCAGTTTTCAGATTGAGAACCCTTCATATCTTGTTATGTTACACACTGATTAAGTCAATGTCTTAAGATGAAATTTGAGAAGTTAAGTATTGTATGTGCAAGAAGGTATGTTTCTAATAAAGTACCTAGCTTTCTGTAATGGAAAGTTAATTTTAGAAAGTTAATAAAGAGTTTAATTTTCCAGATTGGAAGCAGCAGGGAAATTAACAGTTACTTAATCATGTAGGTCAGCAAGATGTTATACAATTTATTACAAATTATTCTGTTTAACATTTCAGGACCACAAGTTCACAGTAACTGTGATTTTATTATAGTCACATCAACAATGTAATGTTTGTAATGATCCATAGACTTTAGAACACAATGCTGAAAACTGTATAATATAATAAGAAGCTATTACACACTATTTAGTTTTTATTAACACTAAATTGATAAGAAACATTATGAAATTTTAACAGCTTTAAAGAAAAAACAAAAACTCAACAACATTGCAGCAATGAGGTTGTCTAGTTATAGCAGAGCACATATCAATGTATATATGGATCACTGACTTGGAAAGGAATCTGGAATCAAAGGAAGAAAAAAAAATCACATTGCCATAATAAAGCTTGACTTAACATTATAATTATCTTGCCATTGCACTAAAATAACTCCTAATGTATGTAGAGTACTTTAAAATTTAACAATTTTAGCATTAAATTAGCAATAAACCGCTAACGAATCAACCCCATGTATCTCATTTATTTTCTGGGATTTTGGTTTTTATTTTTTAATCTTCCAAAACCAATATATTCCTTAGTTCCTTCCCTGAAAGAGCAGTATTTCATTGAAAATATGATGCTGAACAATTGCCATTAATACAAGTATCACTATGGGGACTTTGTTCTACTTCCCACAAGGCTGGATATTTGTGGTAATTTTGTTCCTTGGAAGTCTTAAAAGTCTGAAATGCATGAGTGTGATTCAATGAAAAGTGTTACAAAAGGATGGCTGGATATAGACATAGAGATGTCAGTGGTGTTATTTGGGCAATTAACACAACTAGCCCAGCCCTTGGGCTTTCTCTATGAACATCTGCCCTTCTAAAGTGCCATAGGCCAGCAGGCCTTGTCTTTCTTCAACCATTTCCATCCATGCACAAAACTCTTGCCATGCAGTAATGTGCCCAGTGAGGCAATGCTGGCTGTTCAGCAACACCTTCATTTCACAAAGACCAGAAACTAAAGCAGAGATATGTTTCTAACACATTTTCAGTTCTGCCTAGAGTGGGCATCAATGGGCAGCTTGCTGATCTAGCTGAATGACTGGGATCATCTTCTTAAAAGGTCAGCACCACTATGTGCTTTTTAAGGCTTTTCCAAACATCTTCCACATTGCTAGAGTACACCAGTAGTTCTGTTTGTTATCTCAGAATATTTCTTATTTTGGTCTAATCTTATCAGACTGCTCTGTAATCACTTGGTCTGTGATTTGCTGAGCAAAAAGTCTCACCAGGAATCCCAGAGAAGCATGTTCTCTCTGACATGACTGGCATGGAATCTTGACCCCAAAATTGGCTAATTAGCTAATCAATTAAATAATTTGGATGTGTTGAAAGTACAGGATGACACTGCTCTTTGATGCTATCAAGTGACCTTCTTTGTGAGCCAACAAAACCAACCACAAACGTTCCTCAGCCTCAGCTCCTCTCTTCCTTATTCTACACATCACAGTCAACCCTATGACTTTCTTACAAGTTCTTTGATTTCACAGCAACAGATCTGATTGACTCCTATCTACCAAAACACTCAAATATATTCAGGCTTAAATCTCACTTGCTGAGTTTCTCTCCTTATTATCTGCTTCACCATCAGAATATTTGCACTAAAATATAACCTAATCCTACGTCTGATCTTGAATTTCTCCATGACTGATTTTTTTTTTATAAATGGTGTCAAAAATTGTAAAATGTGAAATGAAAGAAGTATAATAAAGGTGGTCATACGCTCATGTCTGTACCACGTAAAATTTAAATTGCTGAATGATTTGACAGTATAGTAACAATGACCTGTGAATTGTGCTTTTAAACATCAACTTACTGACTGCCAAGCCAACTCAAGTCATGAGCTGCTCCCTGGGAATGCCTGCATGCTGCTAAAGTAACATCTACAGGCACTTCAAGTGTTGCAGTTCCAGAACCAGAGGAAATTACCTATATTTTGGTGATATATTGAGTGTGATGTCTGCTGATTACTGCCACATCAGACTTACTAACATGGAGCACAACTGCTGGATGAGTAATAGTAGAGAAAAGAAGGGGACCAAGTCTGTTTTTTTGAATTCGAGACTAGGGAAGGAGGGAAAGGAGAGACCTTTTGTGTCTCCAAACCAGAAACTTCTGTATCATCTTGTTACTATCAAAGGAACACAAAAATGCTATGTAAATCTTTTGCTTTTCACAATTATCCCTGTATTTAATATTACTGTCCTGAATGACCAGTTGACATGGAAGGCCAGCTTTGAGAGTTTTGCCTGGAACTCAGAAATAAAAGAAAAGTTTAAGGTCTTTGGAAAAGGGGGTTGGCAACTTCTGAGGTAGTGAAGCTATGCAGGGGGGAAATTTGAAGGGCCAAAACCCAAGTACAACTCAACTTGGCCACTGTGGTAAAAGAAAACAGGAAGATGTTTTTTCAGTATATCAATAGAAAAAGGAAGACCAGGGAAAATACAGGTCTGCTGATGGATGAGGTGGGGGCCATAGTGGTGTGAGACACAGAGAAGGTGAAGTTACTGAATGGCTTGTTTGCTTTGGTCTGCAATGATACAGCAGCCCTTGTGAATCCAAGACCCTGAAAGTCAGGGAAAAGGTTTGTAGATAGGGTAACTTTCCCTTGGTAGAGAAGGACCACACTAGAGAACACCTGACCAAACTGAACATCTATAAGTCTATGGGCCCTGATGGGATGCACCCACAAATGCTAAGAGAACTGGCAGACGTTATTGCTGGGCCACTGTACATTATCTGGTCATGGAATGCAGAAGTACTTGAGGACTGGAGGGAGGCAAATATCACTCCAGACTTCAGAAATGGCAAGAAGGATGACCCAGGAAGCTACAGACAGGTTAATAGAAAGATGATGGAGCAAATAATTCTGAATGTAATTTCTAAACATGTGGAAGAAGAGAAAGTTGTTGGGAGTGTTCAACATGGATTCACCAGGAGTAAATAATGCTTGACCACTCCAGAGACGAGAAGACTGAGAGAAGACCTTATCAATGTCTATAAATATTTAACAGGTGAGCGTAACAAGGATGGAGCCAGACTCTATTCAGTAGCACCCAGCAGTGGGACAAGGGGAAACTGGTTCCACCTAAGCATGAGGAATAATTTCCTTTCTGTGAGGGTGACAAGGCAATGGAACAGGCTGCCCAGAGGTTGTGGAATTTCCTGCTCTGGAGACATTAAAAACCCATCTGGGTGCTATCCTGTGTAATGTGATCTTGCTTTAGTAGAGGGATTGGACCAGATGATCTCTAGAGGTCTCTTCCAATTCCAATGATTCTGTGAAAGTAACATCATTAATCATTAAACATAAAAAATCCTGCTCTTTAAAAACACAGCACTCCAATGTCCTACTTTTCTATTTCCTCTTACACTACTTAATTTCTTAACCCCAAGTTAAATAAATACATAAATTTGGAAAAATTACAGCCTAAGATTTCCCATCTAAATGTTGTGACTCAGAGACACAGAAATTGTTTCTTCGGGTTCTGATATTCACCAGCTTAACAATATCAATATTTTAAATTCTCCGGTTTCCTACCAGCCCTAAAGGAATGAAAGCCCTATAGTGCCTGTCCCATAATTTCTTTCAATGAGCCTCATATGTACAAGCTTAAGGAATTTTGAGATACACAAGTATAATTATTCTCTCTTTAAACTACTTAAAGAATATGAAAGAGAACAATATATTAGGTTCTCCTAATGAATCTGTCAGGGCTGAAAACCGATTCCTTAAATGCAAACAAAAGTTTAGTCATGAATTCAGTAGGGACAAGAGTTCATAACTGCTCCAGCCATTCTGATGTCATATAAATTAACAGTAGTTTTAGAGTCAGATAGTGTCATTCCTCTTCCTACAAGAACAATGTAACTTCTTTTTTACTTCTTTATTACACTTTAATGAACTTGGTCTTACAAAATCTAGTTTTTCTCTAAAGTACAGTTGGTATTTTTTGTTTGTATTTAAAAGAGATCAGAACCAAAGACCTCTAAAGGCCCCATTCCTAGAAAAATTCAGGTTGAATGGAGCTCCTAGCAACCCTGATCTAGTTGAAGTTGTTCATTCCTGCTCATTTCAGTGAGGTTGGACTAGGAGACCTTTAAAGGTACCTTGCAAAGCAAACAATTTTATAATTCTAAATGTCTGACCAAAAAGAAAGAACTCTGAGAAGTTCTAAGGTTTGCTATCAGACTGGCAACTAGACTTGTGCTTAGTTAGCCCATTAACATAAGCAGACAGGAAGGCAACCTAGATAGGAAAATTACTGAACAGAAGAAATTTATGCTGAAAACTACTGTCAGAAAATGTCTGCCAGCCTGGGAGCTGTGATCCTGGAAACCAGGTCTGTGAACCAGAAATATCCTTGGAAAGGTGGATCTCTTGGGAGTAGAGTTGGGGTATCTAGAAAGTGGAGACATCTTGAGATACCATAAGTAAGTACAAAAACAAGGGACCAAAACCAAGGGAAGTTCTGTCCCCTTCTGAAATCTGCCTAATTTGCTTGATACAAATATTATAAACCCATCTGAATGATGTGTCATATCTGATATTTTGTTGATAAGTTGCTTTACTAATTTAAAGATCACAGTAACTTGTAATAGTAATAGTATATACCTAATCAGTTGTTGTTATTGATTGTTGCTGTACAATTGATTGCTGCTACACTATTGGTTGATAATACGTTTTGATACTATGTTATTGATTGCTGATAGTAAATTGCAATAGATGAATATATATATATATATATATCAAAGCTTCTGCGACTGAGATGAGCATCAAGAACTCTAAATCATTCTGCTAGTGAACTGGAAAATCCAATTTTAAAAGTCAAATAGATACATAATTAAAAGCAAGTCAAAGAAAAACACTCAGCACAGTGTGATTTTAAACCAACAGCCTCACAGGTGAGCAGCCAGGGGAATTCTTTAACTGCACTGTAACATTGCTTACATGAAAAGATATTTTAAATAAATAAAATAAAATAAAATAAAATAAAATAAAATAAAATCCTGCAAACATCTTTACCACAAAAGTCCAAGCAGTTTGCACTACTCCTCCAGAAGATCCTCCCTGAAACCTCAACAAAAGCAGGAAAAAATATAATTTTTACAGATCACTTAGATCCATTGGTACATGGTTCTGCCAGAATCTTCTCGTGCAGTTCTAACTGCAAAATACTACTTTTAAAACACATCTAAGCCAATTGTAGTGTAGGGATGAAAATTAGCAGAATTTTATTTACTACTTTCAATGGTAATATTCCACAGACAGCCCTAATGCCATAGGTTGTCTCTTTCCCCATGATTAGTACATATTGGATATTTTTGCATTATAGTGTTAGACAACAGTTCAGCGATGTTCAAATGATTGCATCTTTTTGTATAGGTACATTCATCTTTACATAACTGAAATTTGACCAACATTCTCATGCTGTGTTTTCAGTAAGTCATCATGGACAACTTTGCTGAATTAGCAATCTTTGAAATGACACAAAAGTAATAAAAATCTGCAGAGGGATTTCTTGTATGCACTTGCATTCATAGTAAGAGATAAATACTGTGGTCTACCTTATGCTCTAGATTTTGCTCTCACCTACAGTAGCATTAGATGCAAGTAATTTCACCCAGTTAATGGAGCTGTCTTCTTACACCCACTGTAAAAGATGGACAGAATCTAGCCACCATAGAAGCAGTACCACCACCATTTTAGACTGCTTGTTATCTTTCATGTTTCCTACAGTGATGCCCTTTTGATCTGACTGGTAATGTGATGAGCAATCTGCTGAACTCTTTTCCATAAACCTTCATTTTTGAACCTGATAGCTAGTTTCACTCAAACTGATGGTGGGGTCACCATTCTTTCAAGTTCTGGAAAAACAAATTATTTCATAGTCAGACTAAGTAAGTGGCTTTTAACCACAGCTGGTAGGATTTTTTATCATTTCAAGTGAGGAAAAGAGATTAACATACATTCAAACGTTAATACATACCCCAAAACCCACATTACACATTGCATATGTTCAGAAAAATGGCTGCCTCTTCTTAGGAAAGGAAAGTCTATCAAGGCTAAGACAAACCCACAGGAATCCAGACTTAAAGGATGTTTTCTATTACTCATACATACATTTTTTGGCTGAAATTTTCCAGGAATATATTTCTGTTTCTTTAGATGAAGTTTGAAAAAATTCTGCTCCTTTGGAACACAAAGAAATCCAGGGAAAAGCATAACACATTCCATACATTACTATATATATCTTATTTAAAAACAAAACAAATCAAAACCAAACAAAAAACCAAAGAAAATTTCATAGCTGGGAACAGAATGAGCATAAAGTATGAAAGTTCTTGTCCTGCCACTACCTTGAACAGCAGATGGCTTTTCTGTGACCTGATAGCACTCTCATAGTTATTAATCCTGCTTTACTACACTGCTGTTAGTAATCTCATTGGAGTTTGAGAAAAATAACTGCATTTTGAAAGATAGCTCTTCACACTGCCCTTTTCTTATTTCACTGAGGGATTTTATGAACTACAGTCCAGCAAAACTCAGTGAAGGAAAGGTATTCCACACACCCTGTAAACAAAAAATTCAAGCACATATCATTTTCATTGTGAGAGATTTTTTAGATTTGCCATATAAATTCCTTTTCTTCTTCAAATGGAATTAAGACATGTCATGACCATGTCTTTTCAAACTGTGAATACATCTCTGAGAAAAACCTCTGAAGTGGCATTCTGGGACCTTGTCCCAAGTAACATAGTATCCCAAGTAATGTTTTTATCAAGTCCAGGTAAGTCATATACATTTGTTTATATAGTTAAATTTAGAAGATAAAAATCCTACTCCAGCCTTTAAGGGAAAGATGAACGAGAATTGAATAACATTGCTTTATGCATTCAAGGATGATGTTATCCTTTCATCGGTTTGCTATTTGTCCTTGATACATGACTGTCAGCATCAGCAAAGTGATAAGATAATGGAATTTATTTTAAGTATCTTGAATATTTTCTGAGTGAAAGTTCAAAGTAGTTCCAGTTAATTTTAGTTATGAAGGGGAAAATGCACTTATCATGTTTAATTAGATATATTTAACAAACAAATGTTGTATAGTAATTTACAGAAAAAAAACTTTTTTTCCATAAATTAACTTGGAGTGTTGTTTGGTTTGGGGTTGTTGTTTTTTCACTTTAATAGAGACATCCATCTTAGATATAAGATGTATTTGGTAACTTTTTGATTGTTGCATTTTCCTCCCCTACAATTACCATTGCAACCGTAGACTTTCAAATCTGCCTTTAAACACATACTATCAATTAATAACTTGATGTGGTATTTGCTTTTTCATACATTGAAATGTTTTAATTTAACCAACCATTACAATTTTGACTGCAGATCATACACAGCATCTATGGAGCCTGTGGTATTCTGATTGTCACACTGCTGGAATCTTTTATATTACACTACTCAACGAACAGTCATTTATAATTCACTGTGTAGTTACCATAATCATAAAGTTTTAACATTTGTAGTTCCTCTGAGTAAATGAAAATACATATGAGCCCAAATAAATCACAGCTGAGGAGACATACTCCTACCTAATCCAGTGATCAATGAATTACTGCCTGTTAAAAACAAAGCAAAATAAAACAAAACAAAAATGAAATCAGAGATAGGAACTCTGGAAGTTTTTATTGAAAGGTAGATTTTTATTTTAAAAAATAAATAGAAAAGATAGCTTTCAGTAATGGTATTTAGGATCATTGATGAAATGCATCAATAAAGAACACAGCAGGTAACTTTGTGTATAGGTGGACTTAGGCTTAGTAAAGGAGGCTTTTAACTGTGATTTTCAGCAAATGCAGTGTGGTGAGGCATCTCTCCCTGACATATGTTTACAAATTATGTTTCTAGCCTCATGCTAGACCTGGAATAGTTAATTAAATCACCATAATTAAGTTATAGAATCATAGAACTGTCAGGGTTGGAAGTGACCTTAAAGATATCCAGTTCCAACCCCTCTGCCATGGGCAGAGACACCTCCCACTGGATCAGGTTGCTCAGAGCCTCATCCAGCCTGGCCCTAGAAACTTCCAGGGATGGGATTTTGACCACCCCCCTGGGCAACCTGTTCCAGTGTCTCACCACCCTCTTGAAGAACCTTTTCCTAGCATCTAATCTGAATCTACCTATTTCTAGATTTAATCCATTCCCCACAGTCCAATCACTACCTGAGATCCTAGAGTCCCTCAACAGCCCTCTCGTAGGCCCCTTTAAGATACTGGAAGGCGACAATGAGGTCTCCTCAGAGTCTTTGCTAGACTGAATAACCCCAACTCTCTCAGCCTGGCTTCATAGGAGAGATTCTCCAGCCCTCTGATCAGCCTTGTGGCCCTCCTCTGGACTTTCTCCAAGAGGTCCATGTGCTTCTTGTGTTGGAGGCTACAGAACTGGACCTAGTACTCCATGTGGGGCCTCACCGGAGTGGAGGAAAGTGGGAGAATCACCTCCCTTGAGCTGATGGCCACATTTCTTTCAATGCAGCCCAGGATGTGGTTGGCTTTCTGGACTGTGAGCACACACTGGCTGGCTCATGTCCAGTTTTTCATCCACCAGTGCCCCCAAGTCCTTCTCCACAAGGGACATATCCTATTTAACACATACAGACGTATGTCCCATATAGCCATCTCCCATATAATACTCCTGATCTGCAGATTTAACTGCACAGAAAATATTTCCAGGGACCATTTGTGATGCTTCCTCTTTTGTTTGTTTTTTGTTTTATTTTTCTTTTTAATGTGAGACTTGATGACCTTAGAGCCAAACAGCTTTTTTTTTTTTGGATTTGGGATCAGAATGCTCTAGGCTGTCTTCTTGAGCTGTCAGAAACTCCTTGCTAGACACCTTCTTTGCTGAAGCTGGCCTGAGCTGGGAATTTTCTCTGTTGCCACTTAGAGAGTGCAAACCTGGGGACAGCCCCACACCACATCACTGAAACCACACAGTGCATGTCTTCAGTTCAGTGTTAGGCAAAAAGATATTGAAGATATATGAAGATATTGACATGTTCCAGCATGTCCATACCTTTCTTGTAAAAGGGGCTCCAGAACTGGATTGAGTATTTCAGGTGGCGTCTCACAGGAGTGAAGTAGAGGGGAAGAATCACCTGCCTTGACCTGCTGGCCACACTTCTCTTAATGCAGAGAAGGATCTTGTTGGATTTCTGGGCTGCAAGTGTACACTCATGTTGGACTTCTCATCCACCAGCACTCCCAAGTTCTTTTCCTCAGGGCTGCTCTCAAGCCAGGCACTGCTCAGCATATTCAGTGCTTGGGATTGCCCCAACCCAGATGCATGGCCTTGCACTTGGTCTTGTTGAACTTGGCATGAACATGCCAACTTGAGGTTGGCATGGTCCCACCTCTCCAGCCTGTCAAGGTCCCTATGGATGGCATCCCTTCCCTCCAGCTTATCAGCCACACCACACAGCTTGGGGTCATCAGTGAACTTGCTGAAGGTGCACTCAATGCCACCATCCATGTCACCAATGAAGATGTTAAACAAGACTGGCCCACAGTTATAAACCCAAGGTGAGTGAGACCAGGTATTTTACCAGTTGAGTGAAGGATTCTGTTCATTACAAGACCCTCAGCAAGAAAAGCTCTCTGGCAACAGCAAGTCTTTCAGAGGGCTGCCAAAACACAGTGCATGCCCTTTCTGCTAGCAACCCTCAGCTTCATCCAGCAAAGCTCAAAGCTTGGTGGAATGGGTGGTGTCACACACAGAACTGCCAGAGACTCCTTTGCACAGAGACCACATCAAAACAGCTACCGTGAAGATCTTTATCTCAAACCCTTCGATCTTGCACAACTCTGAAAACATCAAAGAAGGAATTCTGGCTTAAAAGTACAGAGAAGTGTTCTCTCATACAGACTGAAATATTACTATGTATGTATTAGGAAGACACACTGGACATGGCAAAGGATGCAAGTGGCACAGATGAGATGTTTTATCTTGACACAAGAAAAAAATTTTTACAGTAATCATTCACCGGAACAACTTCACCAGGGATGTAGTAGAGTTCTCATCACTGAAGATTTTGAAGAAGTCATTCAACAGGATGCTAGATAATCTCATCTAGGCACCCATTGCCACAAATCATAGACCAGATGATCTCTCAAGGTCCCTTCCAGCTTGGGCTATTCTATGATTCTCTTATTTTATTTATTTATTTTTCATTAATTGCCACATAAATTCTGACTTAATTTTCTCTTAAAATGGAAGGATTGTCCTAAGGGCCCCTAAATATTTTACTGATGTCTGTTCCAGCATACATCAGAATTTCTCCAGGGAAACAAGAAGTACAAGGAATCTGAACTAAGAAAAAGAAGGGATTAAATATAAATATAATCTGGGAAGTACTTCAAGCAATGATTATTCTTTAGCATTCAGCTAATTGCTCAGGACAACTGACTGTGATTAGAATATTACTGATCATATTTAAAAGCAAACAGAAATTTATCATTTATTTCCCAGAGAAAGAACATACAACACAGTCTTGATTCTGATCTCATTCATAGTGACTTTTTAAATAAACAAGCAGTTGGAGTTGTGTCTGTTTACAGTTACCTTATGAAAACACAAAGTAACTATGTTGAACCACAAAGACTTCCTTCAGATGACACACAGTGATATCAGGATCTAGTTCTTCCATTTTAATGAGAGTAACACCTAATTTAGAGCACCATGAGATTAGAATCATGCCTGAAGTATGCAGAAACAGTGGAGTTACAGTTCTAGGCTATGTTATTTAGAAGAGTATAATGAGAATACATCGCCCACTACACAGGGTGAAATGAAGCTTTGCTTTCACACTCACACCTGAAATGCAAATGCATAACAGATGTTTAGCTATCTCTTTTTTTTTTTTTAATCGACCTCACATTCATCACAGCACAAAACTATGTAACACATCATAATCAAACTGATGGAAAGCCTGTATTATACAAGTGACTGTAAGGAGTTCTCCATTAGTGTATCTAATTTAATTCAAAACAGCAAGGCTGGATCTTCCCTTAGAGAAGGCCTGTAACACTTCTGACTGAGAAATCACTCACTGTGAAATATCCTAATATAGCCTGTAAAACTCCAAAGCACTCAAAATGCAAGACTTTCATGATTTACAGATTTATGCACAATATGAGTTTACATCTCCATATTCACATGAATCTAGAATTCCATGAACATACATACTTAACTTCCACTTATTCATACTATACTTAAGTTGCCGCTCTTTCATTGTGCTTCAGGTAAGTCCCCTGTTGTCTCATGTGCTTGGTAAAACATGGGTTTCTTAGAGCAGGTAAGAATTAGGAAGAGAAGGAAATCAACAGCATTGGAATATGAGTGATATATTCTGTGGCTAAAGGAAAGCAGTCAGGGCTTCACCCAGTTTTCTTTTCTCGTTGCACCACACAAGAGAATGCTCCACCAATGATTGGTGTCATTGTGTCTTGGGACACAATCTCCTACTTGGAGATTAGAATATACCAGTATACCTCAGAAGGAGGTAATCCATAAGGTATTTAAGCTTCAGAAACATATTTCAAAGCCATCAGACTGCTTTGTGGTGCTCTTTGTATGTTTTTTAGGGTTTTGAAATCCTTCCACATTTCAGCCTACCAGTAAAATGAAGCACCTTTCCTAAGCACCTCTTTTTGACTTCAGCAAGTATTGGAGACACCATATTTTGAGCGGTGAGGAAATTCAGAGTTATTTCTTACTGTACAGTTGTGCTCCCAGCAATCTGAAAAGTCTAACCCCATCAATACCAGATGCTCAGACGTTCACTAATCCATCAGCTATTACATTTGCATTCCAGGGTTTTCATAAGAAATGCTACAGCTCTGTTCCTCTGAAGTGTGTCCTGAAGTGACGAGTGACTTCAGAGATTATCCCTTCTTTTTCCCTTAGAACAGGATGGAACTTTCCCAGTGGCTTCATGCTGCTGGAAGAGATTCTGGATAACCTCTGTGTTTAATCCCCACAGACCTCATGAGCAGTGGAAGTGTGGATGGTGGATGGAAGGAAAAGCTTTCCTACTGAATTCTGGGAATTTTTACCCTTCAGATGCTCCCTCTTTTTCAAGAGTGCCAGTGATATGATGACAAAGGAAAACATTTTCCCTGAGGCTGAGATAAGCCTCACATCTCAGAGGTGCATAAGTGAGCCCAAAAAAAGATGGAGGGAGGAGGGATCCAACGTCCCCAACCTCTTTAAGAAAAAAACAACTTAATTAGTTAAATAAAGTTATTCTAATTAATTGCTTGTTCTCTAAAAGAATGTTAAGCACATGAATAGTGAGGAAGTGAGTTAAAATTAAGTTTGTAATTAATAAATAGCATTTATGCAATTTCTGCTTCCTGTTTCAAAGAAATACTGAAACATTTATTAAAGGAAGAAAATTATTCTGATTTCAGAACTTAATGTCACAAAAAACAAAAAAAAATGTCACCAAAACGAGTTGTCACAGGCATGGATCATAAAAGAACATCACAAAAGAGAGAACTTGTGTTCAACAATCTGAAAAGGGTTTTTAAATATTTTAATTCAATATTTCTGAATATTGAAATATGTTTTTAAAAACATGAATTTGATTTCTTAACGTATATGTGTGAACCTCAGCAAAGACAGGCATTGCTAGCTAAGAAAATTTACTGCAAGAGATAGCTAAAAAACAGCAGTACATTTAAATCAACTCTCCCTTCTTTGCTCTTAATTTTGGCCCTTTGATCTGAAAAAGGAGCTTTTAGAAGGTCTTCCAGTTTTTCTCAGATCTTAGTTTGCCATCATGGAGGCTAAGAAACCTTCTCTCTTTTTCTGGTCTCTTAAACTGTAAGGAAAGGCAAAGCTGGGCAACACGTCACTAGTTGAACACCTCCCTTCTGACAAAATAAAAAGCAGAAATTAATGCTGAGACCAGTGAACAGTCAAGTGAGTTGCATTAAAACCTGAGGGTCCATAGCAGGTTGTGTTCTGTCTGGAAATGCACAAAAGGCCAGGTTATGTTCAGAGGAAGGACCAAGATTTTTTTATCTTCACCATCTATCCATACCAAATGAAGGCAGAACCACAAAAGAAGTCCCCTTAGTCCAAAACTGCTCTCATTACAGCCCAGGGTGTGATCTAACTACAGAATGAAATTAAGAAAATAAGGCTAATGTCTATTAAAACAACCATGTATCCTCCTTGAAACCTGTACCAGTGAGTAACTCACTTTATAAATATGTCTTTTTATCTGTGACCTTCTGGATAATTGGCAAGCCATTTTGCATTTAAGGTTTCTGTTAAAGGTAACCTTGACCTTGAGAGCCTTGACACTGCTTTTTAGTGTGATATTTCCTTGTTGTGCCTTGTCAGGGAAGGAGTTAGAAGAAAATGCAGTTTCTGGGTAGCATAGCAAGTAATTGAGTGTCAAAACAGATAAATTGGAAAAAAGTCTGCAGACACTGCTGATCATGGAACAAGTAAGAAAAGAAATGCCTTCTGAAAGCAATGTCCTTTTTTTTTAATAGTGAGCTCAGTAATTCAACATGTCTTATGTGACTACATTTTTTATTGCTTGCATTGTATCATTCTTAATTATAATGAATAGAGATTCTTTTAGCATGTATCATGTCACTGAATTCAACAGGATGACAAATGAAAAAAGGTACCACTTCTTGGTTTCCACACATAAAAAATTTTTTAAGACGAGCAGCAGGTATCACTTACTGCTTTAGATTCATCTGACAAATATATTTATTCTTGCTAGCTTATGTTATTTCCAAATAACCAAAGCCTTGTCTGGGAAGAATAGGAGGTTTTATTTTCCAAGAGCTGCATGTGTTGGATTTAGGGAGCTTGTGAAAACCTAATGTCAAACGATGCTGCATATTTTCAGTGCTGAAGGATGAGAAAAAATTATTTGTAGCAAAATATATTAGTTTAGATCAATTTATGTCAGTTTATTACTATAAAGCATTCTGGCTATTTCCTTTTGCTCAGTTGAGACTCTAGATGAAAGAAGGCCACACGGTGAAGAGATAAACTGTGACCAGAAAAGCAAATTCCATAATACTAAAATATTAAATGAAGACTGATGTTGCAAAGTTTAAGTACAAAAGATTCAAGATTTTCAGGAACAGGAACATAAGACATTTGCAGCTCCATAGTTAAATATCCAGCTGCAATCTACTTAGACTGTGATTATCCAGATGATCCAGATGGTCTCAGGGATTATGTCTATTTACTTAGAGCGTCTACAAATTATAGCAGCTTCTAATATTTCTACCTACATTGCAGAAAGGGAGTCCCAGAAGCATTTTCAAAAGCCTTACAAGTACAATGGGACAAGCATATAATCTGCTTAGTAATACCAACTGTACTAATTGTTGTCTCAATAAAATCTGTCAATATGCAAATGCATTACCCAACTTAAGCAAGGTAACACAAACTGCATAATGAACAACAGTCTTCAAAGCATAAATATCAACCTTTACATCAGTCTTCAGAGACTGTGGGATTGACTGAGGTTACAGCAAAGACAAAGCAGATGCTTTTTCTCTACCAAAACACCAGTGTGGGACAGAATATGAATGAAAATCGAAGTACACTTTAAGATGATAGTGGAAAGAATGGAGCAGATGCAACCTTGGGGTGTACATAACTTCACATACTTCACAGAAATAGAGCATTTGCCCTATAATTGCCCCCAGTTAATGGTTACAGGAGGCTATCCAGATGTAAAATAGGACTGAACTTACAGCAGGAAAAAAAGCCATCCCAAAGATCAGCTTTAATTTAATTGCTCTGTTGTTCCAGCAACACTGCTGATATAAGCATAGTTCTTATACTGTAAATCCTCACATGCTACTTTTATTCTGTGGCCTTTTTTTAACTTTCTGCTTTTGGATAGCTTTATTGCAGAGGGGATGATGTCATATTTTGCCAACTGTGAAGGTATAAACTACTAGTTGAGAATGTGCTTACTTTAAATGTTTCTGTTTAATGCAAGGACCTATATATGGAAAACCTATGCATTTAGCAAGGTACATGGATATACTTTTTGGCAGTTCTACCTAAAAGTAAAATAAAAAGCTAAAGGGTAAGACAGAAAGAAAGGTAGAAGAATCCATAGGGCATTTACAAACCCTTAGAATTAGGTTTTAACTGCAGAGTAAAACGATTTGTGATGAGAACAAGGAAGATAAGGTAAGTGTTCTATCTTGTAGCAGCCCTTTCTTTTTCACTTTGATAAAAAGTTATCCCATAGACTAGCCCAGACTCCCACAGCAGTTTGTGAGATGGCTGTTGAAACATCCTTCACCCTGATGGCTCTCATGGTGCCAGCATCCCCCATGGAAAAATTCTTTCTATATGAGAAGCAGTTCAGGGCCTTAAAGCAACATAATCCTTTCTGGATTCCTTTGGGTTTTGAAGTATGCAACTGGCTTTGCAGTCATTAAATTTATGTTTCCGATAGTATTTTTACAAATACTCCTGCATCTCAGTAGTTCAAACCGAAACACAAACATTCTTACAAAGTCCAGAAAGTATTTGCAAAAAGTTCTAATGGCAAGCATTAAAGCAATTCCAAACAAATTAAACTCAGTCTCTTTACTGTTATGCCACAAAACTTATGTTAATGCTTAACTTTTATTTTCTTGAGGAAAAATTCAAAGGAGGAAAAAACAAAACAAAACAAAACAAAACCAAAAACAAAAACAAAACAAATAAAAAAACATATAAGATACTCTAACTGAAGGGTTGATGTTTTTTCAGAACTGAAAGAAATAATGTTTATTGGATATTGAAACTGTTCAAATTCTGTAAGTAGATAACCTAAAGCATTAACCCATCTATAGCAAACTATGCTCAGTCCAGAAAATGAACAACAGATTTATCTGTGTTCATCACAACTTCATGAAAGATTTCCAAAAAAGAGTCACAGTTGTAAGAAAAAGTATAAATTTATGTAATCAGCTGGTGGTGATATGAACTGCCCAATTTATTAAAAAAAAAAAAAAAAAAAAAGGCTTTTCCAACATTATAGGGCGTACTGGTACTATTTAAGAATGAGACAGCTTTGTGAAAATAGGAAATGTAGCTTTTACTTAAATACTAACATCAAGTAATTTATCATAATTATACATATATTTGATCCAAAGCCTTCAAATGAAGGAAACAAATTGCTTCAAAATGCAGAAAGATATCCACCAGAAATTAAGTGGCTGATGGGGTAACGTCAGAAATCCTCCTTCCACACAGACTGAGGTAGACTCTTCTGGTCACGACTGAGAACAGCAGCAAGAACAACAGCCTTTTGTGAAGACTTGATACTGAGCTTTTATAAATTTTTTAGCAATTCTGATACCAGAAGAATCACAACAGTAATGCACCCTCCATAAAAATAAGCTGCCAAACTTCCCCCACCTAGATATTTGAGATTGTGTTTTCAGAATCACACATGCTTTCCTAGGTATCTGACCTTATTGTAGCCCTCCTTGACTAGCAGTTGAAAGACTAACAAGGCACCTCTGCAGTTCTGGTGTATCATAAAACAACCAAAATAATTTACCTGACTGCCTTGCAAGGGTGAAGTGAGGAATAGCAGCTGACATTAACCCAGTGTCTAACTGGGACAGAGAACTGGTCTGGCATCTGACTATTCAATTAGAAATAAGATACTGAGAAAGAGCAGACTCCTGTTTTCTGAATCCTTGTAAAAGTTAAGAACATACAGAATACATCCAGCTTTTTATGTAAGGGACCATTGCTGGTGGGACGCTGGTGGTGGCAGCACAGTAGGATGGGAGCTGACTTACTGTTGTGAATGGTGACATGGATCCAGAAGCAGGACAAGGAGTGAAGCTACAACTTGGGAGGAAGTATAACAGGTTAAAAAGGTCTTAGTTTGTCCATTATGTGATAGGTAATGAAAATGAGTTCAGCCTGTGCCAATTTGCACAGAGGTCTGGATCCTGGCTAGCATTTGCCTCAGTTCCAGCCAGACTGGTGGGTGTTTTAAAAAACTGCTTCCTAAAACATGACTTGGAAACTTGATTCCCCCTGGGATCCAGATGTCTCCTCCCTGGCACTGCTAGTTAACAGCAACTTAGTGGGCATCCTGGCTTGAAATATTTGCGAAGGTTTTTTATGTTTTTGGAGTTGGTTGGTTTTTTTGGGGGGGGGGGGGGCTTGGTTGTTTTTGGTTTGGTTTTGTTTTTCTTTTAGTGTTTTGTTTGGGTTTGGGGTTTTTTTGTTTGTTTTTTGTTTTGGGTTTTAGGTGTTTTGTTTTTTTGGGGGTTTTTTTGTTTTTTTTTATATATAATGCTATAGGAGCAAGAACTCCCAGGATATCAGATTATGGCAGTGGTGCCAGGACATTCACTTTCATGCAGTTTAAGATCTATACTTGGCTCTTAATAAAAACAATTGACCATCTCTGACAGCAGATGCTTCCTTAAGGAGCAGCCTTTTAGCAGAGTCATCCACCTCAGCCTTGATAGCTTTTCCTGCATGTGACAAAACTAGATATGACAACAATAACATAGGGCATCATTTACTTAAGGTGACTAAAAATTATGGACACCAGAAATGTGAATTCCTGTATGTGAAGTTACAAAGAGGCCAGTGCCTTTTAAGTGCCTCTTAAATGCATTTAAACATAAAGTCAAAAGTGTCTTATTTTGGATACATTGGTATTTCTTGGCATGGCTTCAGTGTCAAAGGGGTTTTAGGTAGCTGTCATTCATTCACTTACATAGATTTCCATCTTAAGCAGATGACATCCACACAACAGTTATCTCCACCTTTCCTATTAATGCCTCCACGAGTTTTCAATGAAATATTTAGGTTTTGTGGTGTTTCAAGAATAAACTGTTTATACATTGAATCTCTTGTCAACACATTGATGTTACAGAAGTCACATGACTTAAAATCTCAATTAGCCTAACCTTTTAGTTAAAAAAAATAAAACAACTCACCAAACCTACATGAGAGCTTGATGCCTGCAAGTTGAATGAGATACTTATAATGTTCTACTGAAACAAAACTTGTTTAATATTCTTAGTGACTGATTTTTAGCTTAAAGCCAAAACTATCTTTCCATGCTGTCTCCAAGAAAAATTGTTAAAGAACATTCCTGTTTCAGCTTACATTCTATTTATACTAGACTGAAATATCTTCTTCTATATTCTGCAGTTAATAATCAGTATCTTTTATTTTGCTTTTTAGACTTCAAATGAAGAGCCTTCTGATTAATAGAGCCTCAGAGCCCCATATGATCTCAGGATGATTTTTGAGGAACAGTCTAATAAGGTGTCTGTCACCAAATTGTATTGTTGCTTCCTATCAGTCTTGCTTTAATGTGCTAGTAGAACTTAATAATTAATCTAAATGTCTTCAAATAAAATCAAATTAAGATTTCAGCTTTCTCAAGACTACATCACCAATGGTCTTTATTTAAAAAAAAGCTTTCAAAAAATCTACCTTGTTAATGGTTAGTGTAGAAAAACACATCAAAGCCTGGAGAACTTAATGGGTGTTTCCTTAGTTTTTTAAAAAACTAGAACTGCCAAGAATGTGTCTTGTTTTATCCAGCAGGTTTTGACATCAAAACCACAGCCTTCTAAAAAAACTCCACCCAGTTATCAGTTGTTTGCTGATAACATCATAAACATTACTAAAACACATTCCATTCATTTTCATCATTTGTCAGTGGCATTTCCATTGCATGCATACAAGCGCTTCTCAGACATGTGTTAGGAATTTCATCTAATCCCCGCAAAATTCTTTGGAATGGAAACTGTTTCACTGCAAACACAAACTTGCAGAACTAAGTCTACAGTTCTGCGTTTCCCAGAATTTGAAAATGCCTCAAGATATAAAAGTAAGGCAGTCTAATGGAAAAACATGTATTTTCTTTATTATTATTTTTTCATAGTTACTGATAACAATGCACTCTAGGAGGAAAGCTGTTCAAAGGAAGTGAGAAAAATACAAACACTGAAAAATTAGTACAATGAGACCTGTCCACTCATTTTTTTCTGAGGTGTACCAGGAGCCATGGATGTTTTAGGGTAGTAAAAGTAAGCGGAATTATTAATATTACTTTTGGTGTTAATTGTCACACACATAACTATGGTATCATCTATTACCTGCCTTTAAAATGCTACTTTATTCTTGCCGAGAGAAATAGTAGCATACCAAATTTGATAACATGGAATTTCTATTCTAGTTACCTTGATTTTTCACTACTCCCTTGACAAAATGAAAAGCAAGTATTATGCTTAGTACAATGGTTATATAGTATCCTCTGCTATGACAGGATGAACCCTGGTTTTGTCTTCTAAACTAATTCCTATACATTTATATGTATATTTTTGTTTTCTGTGTTGCTGTCCTACACAGTGATGATGTGTGAATAAATTTGTGAGTTGAAATCCCTGGGGATAGATATAGCTTTTAAAACAATTAGACAAGTGAAAGGTTTGTATTCAAGAATGACAACTAGTTTCTAAATATACACTGGACTCCTTGTTAAGATTCTGCATCCAAGAGTGAACACAAAACTGTACCACTTTGCATGCTATTTTCAGAAACCTCAAGGGACAGCAATCAGCTCTACCACAGATTCAAGCAGAGCCAACTACATCCCCTTCAACCGGGCATATGAGCAACTTGATAGACTTGATAGATCAAGCAGTTCCAAACTTCATGATGCAGTTAATGTTACCAGCACTTTTGCTGATAACAGTTTTTATTCCATTCCCTCTCCAATCCTGTACAAAAACACTCTCCATCTAGATTTTCTAGGAAAAATGTGAATGTTTCACCACTTACAAACAGAGTAACCTGGATGTTTAGGAAAATAAGCAAATGCTGCCATAACAAGATGAACAAAGACATTCTGAGGAAGTTAACGTCTCTCAAAGTGTCATAAACTGGCAAAGTCAACAAGAACCAGTGAGAAAACAGCTCCTGTGCCCTCAGTAGTTCCTAAGTCTGCTAAAGTTCTCGGTGTTCCCTAAATGGAAAACATTTTCTTATCAACAAGAAGTTATGGAAATATTTAGCTGTGAAGTCATATCACTTGAAGGAGACACATCATCTGCTTCTAGCTTTGAAAAGGGGTACAGCTGCTCTTGTAGATCCAAAAGATTTACCTTACTGTAGTAAGTTTTGAAGCACAGAGAGGGAAATACATTGAACAGGGGGTGTACCTTCCTTATAATATATTCATGAATTTTCACATCATACCACTCAGAGCACAAAGTGGATTAAGCAGTCCTCTGGAAATGACTCCATTTTCAGTAAATTCTTATTTTATAAGCTTAAAATTACCTCCTATATTTTAATATGGCTTTAGATAATACATTTTTCAAGCCTCTGTTTTATGTTCTGAAGTAAGCTTAGAGTTTCATGTGCCTTATCAGGAAGATATACACTTGGGTGTTTTTGTCCACTCCCATGAAAACTGATGGAATTGAGCACTAGCTCTTTTACTTAATTATGTACTGAATAATTACAATGAACCTATACAGAAGTGGAGTAAAGTTAGATGTATAAATCATGTTTTATTTATATGTAGAAAAATGTATAAGTATCCAAAGCAAAAGATTCAGTAAGAGAAAGGCTAATTTAAGTGTTTCACACTTATTTTCTCAGTCAGGCTATGTTCTTTTCAGTGTCATATTGAGTGATGCTAATCTCAATGTAAATACTTTTTGGAAAGGGAATAGTGGTATCCTAGTGCATTTTGGAGTGATCTGTAATGTGTAGTAGAATAACAGATATCTGTGACTTCCAAATATTGGTGTTCAACAACTCAAATATTTTTTGTTTCAGTGGGTAAGACTTTAAGGCAAAAGTACCAAATTCAGAACTGGTCTAAGGAGTTCACCTTACTCAGAACATTCTGCTGAAGTTCCTTGCTCTTCCAGAAACAAAAAAAAATCTGTAAATACAACTGTGCCAAAAGTAAATATTGAATTCCATTTTTAAGTCCAAAATGTCATTACTTCAGTGTTGCTTATAGGGATTTTAGCTTATGAATAAATTAAGGGTTGGACTCGATGATCTCTGAGGTCCCTTCCAACCCAGCCTATTCTATGATTCTATGATTCTATGAAATAACTGAAGTTGCATCTACTTCTGAGTGTCTTTATTTCAGCTTCTTGGTGGTTCATGATGTCTTCATTTTATTTCATGTTCAATTTTTATTGAAATATCTCCCTAATATTTGAGTATGGAGACATTAAGATTGTCACCTTGGAAAGCTGGCTTTGTCATAGTGCTGTCACCTAATTAGCTTCTCACACTGAAAGGGTTTGAGTACATTCTTTTTCCTGACAGAAAAACTCCAGTGGTTTATGCACAAACAGGCATCTTGGTCTGGTAAAATGGTGGCATATTATCACCTTGTTTTGTTGTTATTCTCCACAATAGTACTTTCTAAATGCACCAGTCCATGTCCGCCTGGAACCCACAGTCAACACCTGGGAAGAAGGGGCAAGAACTTTCCTTAACTCTCAGCTTAATTAATAAAATTCAGTTAATTCCTTGCAAAAGAGAACAGATATTTTATCCAAATCACAGCTTCCTTTGTCCCTCAAGAAAAGTACTTGAAGTATCTTTAGATACAGACGTGGAAAGTATCTCACATTAAAAAAATATGCTTCCTTCTACAGTAGTAGGAACTACTGTAAAGTCTTTACATTTTCCTAAGCTTATTTACCAGCCATAATTAGTCAATTTCTCTGCTGATTTTTACAGAAAAAAAAAATACAGCCTCCCTATAGCCTCTCTTTGATAGAACCAGGATGTACTCAGATGCCTCAGGTCCTACCCTAGTTAACATCCACAGAGAAAAGAGAAATAGTGTATTCCAATTTAGGCCATCAATCAGAGTAATAATTTTGCAGGATGGGATGTTTTATGCAGGACAAATTACTACTGATTACTAATGCCTTTGCCTTTCAACTACAGAAGTACAGTTCAGGACAAAACAAACTTTCATTAATGAGAAATGAGTTATGGCAGACTGATAATAGCAGATGATTATTCCAGTTCAGACATCAAATGCATAGTCTACAACGCATGAGGGAATGAGATCACAACAAAATTTCTCAGTTCAAAATAATACCACCTTTACATACTCCAGAAGATGCAGAAGAAACTGCAGCTATGCCATTTACATAGAAAATTATGAAAAAATTACGTCATGACCGAATTTACTCCTGAAATCTAAGGGGAAAAAGCTTGAGCAGTACAGTTTTTGCCATTAGATTACCAGAAGGATTTATGATTCTCTCACTACAGCAAGTTCATATCTGGACCTCAGGCAGGAAATCACACTTTCCAGCTATCTGGGAGCATCCAAATAAATGTTTGCTCAGAATATCAGCAAACAAACCTGAGAATAAATTTCTTATGACATTGTTTATAAAATCTAAGCTAATGGTACATGTGTGGAGGGCCTGAGAGCAACGAGGAAGAACACATCTGATGCCACAGACACTTCCACCATCCCTAAGAAATTCTAAGGGTTTAAGCCTGAGCCTACACACATTTAGAGTAAGGACATCTCATGGGGGTTATTTCCTCCTGGTCTGGAGAGAGAGAGATAATCTCTAAAGTATGTCATCTCTTCAAGAGACATTTAAAGGGTTCAGCTGAAGCACCTCTTACGAAAACCCCAGAATGCAAAGGTAATACCTAGCGAATTAGTGAACCCCTGAGCACCTGGCAATCTAATGCTTGGTTTCAGGCCTTTTTATCCAATTTATCCAATTTATGGATTGCTGGCAGCACATCTGTATCACAAGGGTACTCTGTATTTCCTCCTTTTTCATAAAGCCACAGCATTTATCTAAACAAGACAAATCACCCTGTGGGCTGGTTTAGAATTTTACTCCTACTTGATTCTGTACAGCATTTTTCCTTGTATGTTGATGTGTTCTGCACCAGCTGTAATTTTCATAGGATCTTCAAGCTTAAGTCCATGTGGAGGTTGTTAAAGTAATCCCATTGGGAAGTAGGTGATCTAAGCCAGCACGACAGCACTGGCATTTGAAGTGACACTTGCTGGCTGCTCCTTGGGGTCCAGACGCCATGAGGATTTCCTGGGGGTGAAGCTCAGGGCAAGCAGCTGGGACTATCCCACAATCCCAACCAAGGAGCAGGGCAGCCAAGGAGCATAAGGGCAGCTTCAAACACGTCACCAGCTTCAAATCAGGTCCCAGAGGACAGGGGTGGATTTTGACCACCACCCCCAACAGCGCATCTGGGAGCTTCTTCCCACAGCATTAGGGAGGCACGACTGTCCTATGAGCTGCCCTTGAACACTGGTGGCCAAAATTCCTCAAGAGAGATGATATGCATTCAGTACAGAACATGGAAAGCCCATGAGCCCAATCTTTACACTGAACACCAGAAAGAGAACACCAACCGAACACCAGCAGAACACCCAATGGAACCCAATCCTCAGTTCATCTATCTTCTAGAAATCCATTTCTCTTCAAAAATTATCCTGTGTTCTCACCTCCAGATTTTAATTTTCATGACATTAAAAATCAGACTCTACACTTCTTGGGAACGTCTTTTTAGATTTAGATACTAATCAGAACATGCTTTGTGTTTGTCTAAGATGCAAAACCAAAAAGAAAACAAATTTTTAATCTCATTTTTTAGAATCTTGGTAATTTTGAAAAGTTCCAAGAAAAAAAAATACATGCTTTTGAATCCCCAGCCTCCTTCCCTTCCTTTTAATCTTTTCTCAGAAATGTAATAAGCAGAAAAGGGAACAAAGAATGCTCTCCTAACACTTCAAGCTCTCAGAAGCAAACTTTTCTCATAATGTCCTGTCCATTGCAAAGATACTGGAAAAGCAATTCCTCTCTTTGGCTTCATTGCACTTAAGCCATGATTAAATCAGTGAAGTCATGAGAGGATCAGGCCCAAATTCTCATGGTCACATGAGACCACAAACAAAGCCTGTAATAAGGAAGTACAAAAGCCAGACCTAAAGAGCACACATACAAATCTTGAGTGCAGATCTTGATCTTGACTGTTCTGAATAAAAAGAATGTGTGTCTTCACACACACAGTGTATGTCATCAAGACTATTATGAAACTTCAGCACTTGGGTCTGCATTGACCCAGAGTTCATAGGTTACTGTAAGACTTGTGATATGCAGGACATAGGCTCTGTCTGCTACGAGAAGATATGCCTGGTCTCCAGAGCCCCACTCAGTATGTTCTCAATGAAGACAAGAAATCATATTACAAGGAACATTATGTTAGAGGCAAGACTCTGCTTATATGTTAAGTAATTCCTTACTGCTTGTAGAAATGACAGAATCATAGAAAGGTTTAGGTTGGAAGGGACCTTAAAGATAACCTAGTTCCAGCCCCCTGTGTGTGCATAAATATGGGCTTTCTATGCACTGAAAGGCAGAGCTTTAAACCTCTTTGCACTGTGACCTGAATATGGTGTTCAGACACCTTGATACATTGCAGCTGTTAAACATTTAGTTTTCAAGACTCCCCAGAAAAATAAAAATGTCAGTTTACATGTTGTGCAGCATATGATTCAGGCATTTTAGATCTGCCAGCTTAATCTCACAGATCTGGCACTTCAGTCTCACTGTGTTGTTTTTCACTTTTAAAACAAAAACCTTCCCTTTAATGCATAGTAGCATACTAAATGAAAACCTCCACGTAGTATCTAGTATGGTGCCAATTATAAATGTTGGCACAGCAATGTGTGCTGAAGAAAAGGACTTCTGGGTTCTTAGACAGAAGGCAACCATAATTCACACAAGCAATCATATAAGGGTTGCATAACAACACAGATCTCCCTCTTTCCCCTCAGTCAACAGCATCTCCTCTTAACATGTGAACTCCAGGGAAGCTCAAATGCTTTTGTATTATGCATTGAAACATAACAGGGCTCTGATATATAGTAGGTGCCATGAAGGCAAAAACTATTATGATAGATTTTTAGCTCCGATGGCTTCAGTGTCTTTCCTTTAGCTGTTACGTGCTCTGCTTAGGGAAAATTTTTGCCATTTTGGATATTAGCTGATGCTCATGGAGAGCTGTGTATTCAGCTGAACCCAGCCCAGCTTGAAAGATGGTAAATGCTTTGTTGTGCATGAACTCATAAGCTCCAGAGACCAGCAAGGTACAGACACGTGCTTACATACATTTTCTTGTTTCATGCTATTAAATAGCTTTTCTCTGACTTGTAGCCAATGATAGGCCAAAAGATAGATTCTTCTATCCCATGTCTCCTCATTACAAGCCTATGGTAAGTGAAAATGCAAAACCATAGTGGTAAACTTACTGCCTTTGTGGTACAACAAATTCTCTGGCTTGTTTAGCATTGTTAGTGTCTGCTTTCTGTTACTCTATTGCAGGCATCAAAAACACAAAATTCCATTTGTGGTAGTTGTATGAGAAATCACAATCCACCCTATATTGGACAATATAATATGAAGTTTGTTTCCTAAGCATTAACTACCTTCACTCAGAATTAAATTATTTTTATTTTACCAAGCAGCACACAAAGTCACTTCTAAATCTAAACGCCTGGCAGGGAGAGTGTGAGAGGGAGACAATCTAAAATACTGCTATGCTATAATAGACTAGGTTATTTATACAGGGGAGAAGAATTGGAATATAATCATGAACTGTAAGCATTGTTTAACACAGATCTTTAGTCACTGCAATCTATCTTTCCATTTCTCAGTCTGAAGAGCTTCAGAGGAAGCACTGAATGCTTCAAAGGAAAATATAAGAACGCTGCAAGAGTGACAATAGAGAAGAAGTCATGGAATGATAGAATTACAGAATGATTTGGGTTGGAAGGGACATTATGATAATCTAGTTCCACTCCCCCTTCCATGTGAGGGAACACCTCCCGCTAGATCAGGTTGCTCAAAACCCCATCCAACCTGGCCTTAAACACTTCCAGGGAGGGCACAGCCACAACTTCCTGGGCAGCCTGTTCCAGAGTTTTACCACCCTCACAGGAAAGAATTTCTGTGTTATATCTCACCTAAAACTCTAATAGTTAAAATTCACCTTAAATTCTAGAGCCTCTCTTTAACAAACAAGTCCCTTTCTATGTAACTATAGTTATGACAACTCCAAATTTTGAGATTGTAACAACCTACTGTTATTTTTAAACTGGCTAAACTATTGTCCTTGATTACATGCTGTAACTATGAATTTCATAGGCCAAATATAATACACCCCTGAAAAAATAATACTTATCAGTTAGGAATCTTATACTATCTCATAAAATTGAATAGCTCTAGTTTTTCTAGAGAAAGAATATAATTTTAACCCCTGATCTAATTTACATCACTGATCATGTGATTAGAACAGAACCTCTTATTTACCTTGTTTCTATGGTACGATGTCTCTTCTACAGAAAAATACAACCCCACCCCACTGATCCTCATGTCTTTTTCTGTTTTAAAAAAGGAAATTACAAAGCTGTACAGCCCTTTAGTTTAAAAGCCTTGTCAATTTGTCTTCTTGGGATTTCATGTCCATCAATCTTACCACTGAAACATGTTCTGTTCAGAACAATCAATGAAGTGTCCTGTCTATAAGAGAATAATAGCTTTGAGAAATCTGAGACCTCTATTATAGATAGTGGTTGCTATAAACTAATACAAAACAAATGGAAAGGGAACAAGAAGGAGAACACATAGGAAAAGATTAAAATAAAATAAAACAAAAAAATCTTGTCAGGCAAAAAGTAGAAATAAAATAGTGTAAGTAAGAGAAGTCACACTGGGTACCTCAGGATGACAGAAAAGTATAAAATTGAAAGAAAACTGGAAATACAGATGATCAATGATGTAAATTAGATCAGGGGTTAAAATTATATCCTTTCTCTAGAAAAACTAGAGCTATTCAATTTTTTGAGATAATATAAGATTCCTAAGTGATAAGTATTATTTTTCCAGGGTTGTATTATATTTGGCCTATGAAATTCATAGTTACAGCATGTAATCAAGGACAGTAGTTTAGCCAGTTTAAAAATAAGACTAGATGGTTACAATCTCAAAATTTAGATTTGTCACATCTGTAGGCACATAGAAAGGGACTTGTTTGTTAAAGAGGCTTTGCATTTAAGCTGAATTTTAACTATTAGAGCTAAGATTAATATTAGAGCTTTAGATGAGATATAACAAAGAAATTCTTTCCTGTGAGGGTGGTAAGACACTGGAACAGGTTGCCCAGGAATGTTGTGGCTCCTCCATCCCTGGAAGTTTTCAAAGCCAGGTTGGATGGGGGATTGGATGAAAAGTATACAATTGACAGGAAACATGAAATGTTACAAAGGAAGAGTAAACTGATGTCTTACAGGTGCTCATTCTTGACTACTTAGGCTTTTTGTTACCAGAAACTAATCAGGTTTGCAACATAATCACACAACAAACCACCCCTTTTCCTATTTCTCAGCCAGCTCTCAGGACAGTGAAATTAACAAAACACCTGAAAAAGGAGAAAATTCTGTGAAAGCTTTTGCTGTTTATTTAGCACACTATTTTGATCAGCATTAATATTGTGTTAAACTTCATGCATATGAATTAAAGTGGATGGTTGGCACTAGGAACTGAACTTGTATTTACCTACTAATGAGGTGATGTGAGCTTTTCCCTGTACAAATGTAACTCAGATATGCTCTAGAAGCAGAACTGACATGGATGAGACAAGTCAGTGATGAAAGATAATCAGTCCTTACATTTTGTGGCTAATTTTTAAACAAACAATACAAATTACAGGTGGCTCAGCAGTCAGTAATTCTAAAAATGTACTGCAAATAACCATAAACATTGACACTTTCAATCTTTCCCCACTTAACAAGCACAGTTTGCATTCAGTTTTCAGGCAGGAGGTCACAACTTGGGACTTGCTTCTCATCAGCATGATAAACCAGTGATCAAACAAGAGGTCCTATCCCTACCCTATCTACTTCTTCTGCAGTCACAGAAAAAGATTTGCACAACAAATGGTATTTAAAAACCTAGCTGTTGTCTGTCTTCAGTGGGAATTAAATTTGGACAAGCTTCCATACCTCAGAAGTTTTATTTCTATCAAAAATCTAAGGGTAACAGGCCTCCTAAATCCTACTTGTTCCCTTCCAGATTCTCCTCTGGAGTCTGAAAGCAATAGTTTTACACTTAATACATTGTGTATAGACTGTAGTGTGTTATATAGTGATGTGTTTATTTCATCTCTTATGCATCAGCAACTAGTAAAATCAGATGTTATTGCACACTCTCTTAGCTACTATCCCTTACTGCAGAGATGCTGTAATATAGGAATCCCCCTTGGCTTTCATTAATTCAATACAAATCTGAAACTTGCAGATTCAGCAAGGTTGTCTGTGGTAATTTAACTGGCCTTGTAGGGCAAGAGAATTGATTTGTTGCACTTGAATAAAGACAGGAACACCCCAAGAGCAGGTTTTGTGTGTGGAGGTCACTGACATCCAGTCGAAGGCCAGCATGCAAGGAGATACTATTCCCGTCATGTCTGAAAAAGAAAGACAGTTGACCAATATGCATGAAATGGTCTCTGATTGTTATGTGCTTACCAGAAGATGCTACAGAGTCAGCAAAAGTATTCATGAACATTCTGAAAGACTAACAGGAAGGCTGTGCAAATAACAAAGATAAGTAACAGTGCTCTGAAATAAAAATTAATTTCCATCTGTGAAAAGCTGGGCAAGTGTTTTCAGCTGGTAAAGACAGTATCTTCATACCTCATCATATGAATAATTCTAACAGATGCAATAAGCACTGTAAAAACCACATATAAAAAGCCTTCGTGCTTTAGAAAAGTGATACTTGAGCAACAGACTAACTACTGAGCTTGATTCCCTGACTCCTTATTCTCTGTGGAAGGCAGCATTGTGTGCAGTTTTAGTTTGCCTAATCCTTTATTAATGCAATATCTTTTTGCCTAACACTGAACTGAAGACATGCACTGTGTGGTTTCAGTGATGTGGTGTGAGGCTGTCTCCAGGTTTGCACTCACTAAGTGGCAGCAGAGAAAATTCCCAGCTCAGGCCAGCTTCAGCAAAGAAGGTGTCTAGCAAGGAGTTTCTGACAGCTCAAGAAGACAGCCTAGAGCATTCTGATCCCAAATCCAAAAAAAAGCTGTTTGGCTCTAAGATCATCAAGTCTCACATTAAAAAGAAAAATAAAACAAAAAACAAACAAAAGAGGAAGCATCACAAATGGTCTCTGGCAAATATTTTCTGTGCAGTTACATCTGGCTAGATCAGGAGTATTATATGGGAGATGGCTATATGGGACATACGTCTGTATGTGTTAAATAGGATATGTCCCCTGTGGAGAAGGACTTGGGGACACTGGTGGATGAAAAACTGGACATGAGCCAGCCAGTGTGTGCTCACAGTCCAGAAAGCCAACCATATCCTGGGCTGCATTGAAAGAAATGTGGCCATCAGCTCAAGGCAGGAGATTCTCTCGCTCTCCTCCACTCTGGTGAGGCTGCAGTACTGTGGAGTACTGAGTCCAGTTCTGTAGTCTCTAACACAAGAAGCACATGGAGAAAGTCCAGAGGAGGGCCACAAGGCTGATCAGAGGATGGAAGCACCTCTCCTATGAAGCCAGGCTGAGTTGGCATTGGTCAGCCTGCAGTAGAGAAGGCTCCAGGAAGATGTTATAGAAACCTTCCAGAACCTGAAGAGGGCCTACAAGAAAGCTGGGGAGGGACTTTTTACAAGGGCATGTAGTGATAGGATGAGGGGCAAAGGTTTCAGGCTGACAGAAGGTTGATTTAGATGAGATATTAGGTAGAATTTCTTCAGTGTGAGTGGTAAGACACTTGCACAGGTTGCCCAGGGACGCTGCATCTGCCCCTTCCCTGGAAGTGTTTGAGGCCAGGTTGGATGGACCTTTGAGCATCTCGGTCTAGTGGGAAGTGTCCCAGCACATGGCAGAGAGTGTGAAACTAGGTGATTTTTCAGGTCCCTTCGAATCCAAACCATTCTGTGATTCTGATTTTGTACTGGAAATGAAAGTGTGACACCTAACACAGAGGCATTCCCAAGCCAAGTTCAACCTGTACAGCCCAACACAGCAACTGGTGTAGAGGTCTACCAGGTACAGTGTATATATTTTTAGCTTTCTAGTGTGTTGACAGATTGTAGATGCCACATTTTGTCATGTTTTCATGACAGAGAACTGAGTCTGATTACTGTATGTACAGACTGCTTTCAAAGGTTTAGTTTCCATTTGTCATACTCCAAAATTGTTAATCAGCATGAAGAAAATCAAATTTCAGTCCATGTCAAGAAGTGGCTCAGCCTACCACTTGCATATTAATAATCTATAGATGATTCTTCCTAGAGCAGCACTAAATCAAATCCTTCTTCCTTTCTCCTAGTGCATCTGATTGATACACTCCATACATGCTATGATTAACCAGCATATACATTCATTTTGTTCTGCTGCATACATGTGACCGTGTTGTGCACCTGCTAAAATGACAGAAAAATGTTCTTACTGTAAAACATACAAATGAGGGCTTATTTTTAATTAAGTTACACACTGACCTATGTTGGACTGGTTATAGAACCTGTTTATGTAACATTGGAAATGTCTGAAAAGGCAGCCTGAGGATAACTGGCTGTTTTTTCTTTTAAATGAAAAATTTATGGAACTCAAAATCTGAGGATATCTTGTTCACCCAGGGCAGGCAGTGCACACCTCTACATACGCCAGAACCAAATGAACAACAAGACTACAAAAAAAGACACCAGTATTAAAGGAAGAGAGCTCTGGGATTGAGTGATCACTTTAAATACAAGAATGAAATTGGCTGGCTTCAGCTGTTTCAACATATTATTTCCACATGTTAAAAAAATGCATTGCAGAAAGCTCATTAATTCTTGGCTGACTCATCTCTGCATTTACCCCCAAAACAATTTCCTACTGAAATTATTGTTGTACCACTGCTTTTGCTACTTAGAAACAGTAACAAACCTTGTGCCTTAGTTTCCCTCTGGGTATAAAAGAGTGGATTTTATTTTTAAAGAGCTTTACTCTTTGTGAGGAAATTGCTGTCCTGTAATTTTCACTGTTAGAAATTTTAAAAGAAAATACAGAGGAGCCCTTAATTGGAAGCAGTCATTTAATGTACAGTCAGTTATAAAGACAAGATTTACTCTAGGTAAGTATCAGTTTTTCCTTCAGCTGTAAGAAAGAAGCCTTTCTCTTCCAATTTCCAGACCTCAAGAGCTAGAAGAAGACAATTAGCAGACACTAGGCAAGAACAGTTCAATCTCTTCTCTTTATTGACTGACAGGCTCTCCTCACTTGCAACCTAACGCTCATGTTACAGAATTGTACAGATCAGACATGCAGCTGCTGCAAATCACACCCACCTGACAGCTCTAGAGGAGCTGCATCAATATACTCTCTTTGAGAGTCAAACTATTGTATTTTCTGTTTTCTAAATGGTAAAATTGCAAACCAGTGAAATTCATATTTGTTTTGCTATTGACTGGATTGGGGCCATGCTGTTCCCATGCTCAAGAAATTGAGAGCTGAAGCTAAAGCCTATGCAATTCACAAACAATTTTATAGCATGTGAGACTACATTTTAAAATAACCTCCATGTATTACATGCTATACTGGTTTTATGGCAAATTGATGACTCTGTGAGGTAAGTCAATGTCTGTTTTCAGTATTATTCAGTGCCTTTTTTGCTGGTAGCTAATTTCCTTTCAGTGATGATGTGCTGAATATATGCAGATTACTTTACAAATAAAGACTGCCAAAATAATTCTGGACTTAAAATACTAACATTCTATGTTTTCTTTAAAATGTTTTACCATCCTACCATTTTCATTCAAAGGCAGTAAAAAGTAAACAGTATAGCTTTTATTGGTGTGGGGAGCTCAGTTTCTACTGTGGTTATTAAGGAGATGTTTTGTTAAAGAGCTTATATGATTTGTCGGAAAGAATAATGAAATCATAATTAATGTACATTCGCAGTACCAGAGGAATTTCATACTGAGAAATACTCCTTTTTCTCCCTGAGATATAGGGGGATTTCAGGATCAATGAGCTAAGTTATTGCAGAACTTACCCTTCAATTAATGAAACTGGGCACAGATAAAATTTCAGTGAAAATAGAACTGCATTCCACAAAATATATCTGCAAAGTTAGTTGTCTTTCAATCACTCACAGATTTTCAGCCATTGCAATCTGAGCATAAGTAAATTCACATGCTCACATGCTCACATGTTCCCACTTGGTATGCAAATACAGTTTCTAACATGCCAAGTCCACCTACCTCAAGCCAGTAAGAGACAACACAATACATTAAGACTACTATCTTAAAAGCTTCTCAAATTCAAGTATGAAACCTTGGCTAGAAAAAGGGAGTAGCTTATTTAGCTAGAGCGCTGTCCTTGGAGAACATTAGGAATACTCATGAGCTTCATTTCTCATTTGATCAACATGCTTTTATCTCCCCACCTGACCTGAAGCTCTCGTTGCGTTTGAAAATATGATGACGGTGATTGTAGCTATTATTTTTTTTTTGTGTGTGGATGCATAAAATAAGGGTGCCATAGACTGAAGATGCATTTTCAGGAGATATTCTAATGCTGGCAGAGTAGACGAAAGAATCCCTTCTTAATTAATTCCTTTTTCAGATTATATCTCCCCCATTCTACTCCTTCCCTGGGAATTATAGTGTTACAGGACAGAAAGATAGTTCAAGACTTTGTTCAAGACTTTGTCCAAGAAACAGTATATGATTGCAATGTCTAAAAAGCTTTTACAGAAGCTTTGGGAGCTGGGAAAATACATGCTGTGATATCTCGGAAGTTTCCTACATTCCACTCTTACTGAAGAGATGGTTACAGCTTCTTCGGGAGCAGCAGCTAACTTACTGTAAATTACCATCTGCATAATTACAAACTGGATCAGTAATTTCGTTTATGATGCTGGGTTGTGAACTGTAAAGGTTCAGTAGCAGGACTGCACACAACTGCCCCAATCCACCCTACTCAAATCGTGGACTGGTTACCAAGTACAATTTTGAAATACTGTTTTTCCTTCTGTTGCATTAGACTAAAATCAGACAAAGTGCAATACTTTGCGTGCTTTATGTATATGTGTCTGTGCTCCCTTTGCCTTGTGAAGGTGTAACAAGGATTTCCCCTTCTAAAAGTAAAGCATTTAAGACACTTTGGCCCTGATTTAGCAAAGCTTTCGTTAAAAATCCTCTTCAATATCAAAACAGTTAACATATTGACAATACTTTGCAGAATGAAGGCTTGAGTAAGATCTACATGTCAAACCTAGAAATTTTTTCTTTCTAAAAGGCAGAAAGATTTTTACACAGATGTTTCAGATGTGGTTGAGCTGTGATTCAAAACCAAATTTTATGGAAGAAAAACAGCAACTGCTCAAACATCTTGTGTAAACAAAAGTTATTGCTACCTAGCCCTTCCTGTCTTTGTTCAATTAATTCAGTGCTCATCATTCATAATGCAAGGTGTAATGAAATTTTTAACCCTTTTGACATATATGAAATCATACAGTTTTATATGTTCTACTTCAGGCAGTTCTGACACAGCTACACCTCTCTGTATTTCATATTAACCTCCTAAAGAGAGAGTGTTTTGGCATATCTGATTTCTAAAGCATTCTGTTAAGCATTTGTTTTAGAGATTAAAGGCTATTAGTATCCTGTTAGCTCTCTTAGATCAAATTAAACTGATATTACAGAATGTAATGCGATATCTGCAAAGATACAAGTGTAATATATTTCCTCCCCGTGCCGGCAGACTGTTGGGATTACTATGCAAGCAGAGGCTTGACACTCCTCTCACACAAGTTCTATACTGCTAAAATTCCTCCAGTTTCAGTAGTTTCTCCTCATGTTCATTCACAGAAGTAACATGTCGGTGAGAAGTATTCTCCCTTTTTGATGCATAAGAAACTGGTCCCTGGCACACTGCTTCCAAGACGGTAGCATTAGAACAAAAAAGTTAAAAATGCCTGAAATTGTGCCCTTTTTAAAGATGAAATGCTTGTTTATACCTCTTTCACTTTGGAAACCCTACAGTTGGAGATAAATGGAGAAAAAAATGCACAGAAAATATGAGAATCTGCTGGTATTTTGCTGCTTTTTAATTTTTTGTCTCCTCCTAAAAACAAGTGTTGCCATCCATAGCTATATGGGCAAAGTTTGGCTCTCCCGCTCTAAGCAGCACAAGATGGTGCTGGTTTCTTAAGAAACAAAAATTATTCACACAATGTTCCACACATGGTCATCTGTGCTATGTAAGTAACATATTTGGTCTGGATTAGTTTGCTCCTAATCTACAGTAAGTGAAGTGGACTTATCAGTTTTGTTTGCATGCTTGCTTGCTTGTTTGTTTGTTTTAGCACTTAGTAAGCTAAGTCCTGCTAATAACCACTAATGTGAATAAACTCAGCATATATGCTCCTGCAAAACTTCCATAAATATCAGTATTTTCATTAACTTCCATGGTATTCCAACACTTTGAGTGACTGTAGTAATCAGCATTTTATTAAGACTGTTTTTGATAAATTCTTTAGCCCCAGGTAGGCACTCCATTTGTGAGTACAGTTTAAAGGTGAAGGATATGTGGGGAGCTATAAGCAGTGTGATAACTTAAAAAATAATAAGAACAGAAGTAGTTGTATGTGACATTAATAACTTTCATGGATTTATATGAGGAAGGCAAAAGTCATGTAGGAATGTAGGAAAAGTCATGAAGGAATACAGCAAAAAAAAGTTCATCAAACTTTTATCACAGCTGAGATATGACACAGAGGTTAAATGGTCAATTATGTGCCTGCGACAGCCCGCTGGGCAATTTTCCAGTCAGATACATCTACCGTCACCATTGCTGAAACTCAGTGGTATATGAAATTTACACTATGTTCACATAATATAAAATGACTGCAAGAAATCTTATAGCTCTAGGAAATAAAAACCAACTATCTGACCAGTATTGTCCATGGCTTTTTCTGCAGAGCTATTTGCCATTTGTGTTATCCAGGCTTGCAGATGAATCATATAATTTGCTCCATACAAAATTGATATAAAGGGTTTTTTAAGGAATTAGTGAATGGACCCTCTGGGAAATTGCTCTCAGAGACAAAGGAGCTGAAGAGAGCTGGCAGCTTTTTAAGAACATTTTTCTTAAGAAATTGGGCAAGGAGGACAGGAGATCAGCATGGTTCAGTGAGGACTTTTTGGCAAATCTATAGTATAAGAAAGAAGTGAAACCAGGGACAAATACACTAAGAATAATATGGCGACTGGGCCTGAACATTCAAGGATGTGATCAGAAATACTGACACATAGTTGGAGATGAATTTGGCAAGGGATGCAAAGATGTGCTTCTATAGGTACAATTGGCAGAAAAGGAAAATCAAAGAAAATGTACTCTCCCTGACAAATAACACAGGAGAGCTAGCAAAAGCTGACATGGAGAGGGCTGAGGTAGATTATTTTTTCCTCAGTTTTCCATGGTAGTCTCTCTTCTCACATCTATGAAGGCCCTGAACCTCAAGGCAGGGACTTGTGGAATGAAGTAACTTTCACTGCAGGAGATCAGGTTAGAGACTACCTGAGGAACATGAACATACACAAGTCCATGGGACCCAATGAAATGCATCCGAGGCTCCTTAAGGAATTGGCTGCTGAAGTTCCCAAGCCACTCTCAACCATATTTGAAAAGATGTGGCAGTCAGGCGAAGTCCCTAGGGACTGGGAAAAAAAGGAAATATTGTAACAGTTTTTTTAAATGCTCAAAAGAAGGACCCTGGAAACCATCAATTATTTTTTAACCAACTGGAGGGATAGGGGTTTGGTATCTAGGCTGCTAAATCAACATGAAACTGGCTTGATGACTACATCCTAAGAGTTACCAGTCAGCAGCTCAATGTCCCAGTGGAAATTCATAATGAGTGGTATCCCTCAAGGGTTTGCGCTGGGACCAGTATGGTTTAACATCTTCATCAATGACACACTATGATGTAGTGCAATCTTAGCAAGTTTGCAGATGATACCAAGCTGAGAGGAGTTGATTCCCTAGAGGAAAAGGGCAGCATCAAGAAAGACCAAGACAGGCTTGAAAAGAGGGCTCATATGACTCTCACAAAGTTCAAGATGGCCAAGTCCAAGGTCCTGCAACTGGGTTAGGGCAGCGCTGCAGAAAAAGACAACCGTTTTCTGGGCTGCATCAAAAGAAGTGTGACCAGCAGGTCAGCAGAGGACATTGTCTCCCTCAACTCCACTCTCCTGAGATCCCACCTACAGTACTGCATCCAGCTCTGGGGTACTCAGCACAGGAAAGACATTAACCTGTTAGCGCATGTCCAGGGAGGGCCATGAAAATGGTCAGATGGCTGGAACAGCACTCTTCCCATGAAGAAAGACTGAAGAACTGGGGTTGTTTGGCCTGAAAAAGGCTCCAGGGAAACCTCATTGTGGTATTTCAGTAAGAGTGCAAGGGGTAACACTATTAAACTGAAGAGGGTAAGTTTAGATGGGGCATAAGGAAGAAATAATTTTATTATAAGGGTAGTGAACAGGCTGCCCATGGATGTCTCATCTTTGGAAGTGTTCAAGATGAAGCTGGACAGGGCTTTGAGCAACCCCATCTAGTGAAAGATGTGGCTGTTGGACTAGATGACCTACAAAGGTCCCTTCCTACCCAAACTATTCTACAATACTATGAACTTGTTTAGAGCAGCACTGAGTTTTGTGCATGGCACAAACAACAATATTGGATTCAGAGCAATTACAAAACTACCAGAGTGGCACCTGGGATATAAGCAAGTGGCAAGCTCCCTATAGCACTGTCTGGTATTGTGATGATGGCTGAGGCAATGAGGTTGTGTTCTTATTCACTCTCCCAGCTTCTTAAATCAGATTGGATATTCAGCTGAAGAGGACAAAGCAGCATAGCTGGTTTCTTTCCTCCCTTTTCCTCACTCCAGACTCCTGCCTTCTTATTTTTGTCCCAGCACTACCTCATGCATTTTTCTAGCAGAAGCAATTGTGTGGCAAACCAGACTAGGGCATGAACCTGTCAGAAACATAACCTCTTATTTTAACAAAGTTATTTTTTTGTTCATATTTTTTTTGTTGTGTTTGTCAAGCACAACACAGTAAGGGCAACAAGTGGCCTGGGAAACATAAAGTTATGAAAGCTGCCAGAAAGTTCCCAAAAAACTGCTGCAGGCCTTTTAGTGGGAGGTTTACTGACTCCTTCCTGGAAATTCTGATGTTACTGCCTCAGGGAGCAAAACTCATTATTTAATATTCACTCACAGTAGTAAGAAGGTACATCATTAGTATGTATTTCCTATCTATTACATGTGAAAGCAATCAAGGAAAGCCTGTATTGTATAGATCTGCATAAATAAAGGGACTTTTAAGACAATCCACTGTGTTTTCCATTAATACCAGCATATCATGCTCTGCACAACTCACTTACCAAATCCCATCTCTTTGTCATGGGTAACATACATCTTTCAGCCATGTTTTCACCAGAAGCAGTGTAATCCCCATTATCACACAACACACATACACAGCAAACATTTACAGTGGTAACACAGCTTCATAAAAAACTTGGCTATCAGCTTTCAGGACGGTGACAAGGTGAAATCTATGTCATCCTGATTTTGCCCTTCTATACCAGCTATCAGTTTACAGTAAAATAAAACCACAGGAAAAGGGAAACCTAATTGAGGTAATTTGGGATTTACTTTTCCTAAGGCCATAATTCTTTATTTTTCCTTTTCTTCAGAGGAAAAGCTTCTGAAATAGTCAGGATTCTCTGTCAGAAATTCAGTCAGTTTCTCACTTTGGTTAGAAGAATATGGGGCTATGGTCTCTAAGCTTACAAGTGATTTTACTTTGATGTTTTATATTTTGTTCTCCTGAGCTCCATAAATAAGACTACAGAAGGCCATCTGCTTTATTTGAGCCATCTTAACAGAATATTGAACAAAGCATTAGCTCCTCAAAAAGAACTAATACAGAATATATTTATGGATTTTAAAACTGATATATGCTCACATTGTATGGATTTATGAGCTTGTGGAAAGAAAGACATAATGGATGTAATTTATAGTAAGCATGCAAGACTGATACCTTTGTTTATTGATGGTAATAGTCTATTAATAATTGAAATACAGTTCTATCCCTTTATTTTTATATATTCTACTATATAACTCATATTTATTGTGATAGTTCACCAGTATTATCTGCATATTTTTACTAAATCTATTTTCCCAATTATATGTTTTTAGAGGTATACCAGATTTGCCTCCAACTTTTAAATCCATGGCCTACCATAAATTCAGAACTTTAAACAGTCTTTTAGCTTTTCTTAAGTGAGCTGAGCAGGTGTAAGAAAACCTATAATTCCCAGAAAAGCAAACAGATTTGAAGAATCAAAGGACTAAAAGTCACACCAGACAGTCTATGAAAAAATACATGCTAGCTACAAATATTTCTCTGGGACAAGATACCTACACTACTTTGATCATCTTGCTCAAGTCAAATGGCATAAAACTAGTCTAAAATTACTTCAGCCTCCTTTTGTGAGTTATCTGACCTATGGATATCACAGAATCACAGTATCACAGAAAGTTAGGGGCCGGAAGGGTAGCAGGGTCTGCCAGAGCAGGGTCACCTACAGGAAGCCACATAGGAACACATCCAGGCAGGTTTTGAATGTTTTCCGAGAAGGAGACTCCACAGCCTCCCTGTGCATCCTGTTCCAGTGCTCTGTCACCCTCACAGTAAAAAAGTTTTTTCTCATGTTTATATGGAATCTCCTATGCTCAAGTGTTGCCTCTTGTCCTTGTCCTTGTATTCTCTTGTATTGTCTTGTCCTTGCTGCCTCTTGTCCTATCATTGGGCATAATTGAGACCCAGCTCTCTCAGTCTTTTCTTATAAGAAAGATGTTCCACTCCCTTAATCATCTTGGTTGCTCTGCACCGGACTTCTTCAAGCGGTTCCCAGTCCTTCATGAACTGAGGGGCCCAGAAATGGACACAATATTCCAGATGTGGCCTCACCAGGGCAGAGTAGGGGTGGAGGAGACCTTCTCTTGATCTGCTAACCACACGGTGGAGGAGACCTTCTCTTGATCTACTAACCACACCCTTTCTAATGCACCCCAGGATGCCATTGGCCTTCTTGGCCACATGGGCACATTCATCATCATCCTTCTGTTCACTAGAACTCCAAGGTCTCTTTCCCCTTCACTGCTATCCAAGAACTCAGTCTCTAACCTGTACTGGTTCTTGGGGTTGTTCCTACCCAGATGTAAGACTCCACACTTGCCCTTGTTGTAATTCATTACATTTCTCCTTGCCCTACTCTCCAGCCTGCCTATGTCCTTCTGAATGGCACCACAGCCTTCTGGGATGCCAGCCTGCCCTCCCAGGTTTGTGTCATCAGCAAACTTGCTGAGAAGACACTCTGTCCCATTATCAAGGCCAGCTGATAAAGATGTTGAATACGACTGGACCCAGCACTGATCCTTAGAGGACTCCACTAGCCACAGGTCTCCATCTGGGCTCTGCACCACTGATCACCACCCTTTGGGCTCTATAGTGTAGCCAATTCTTAATCCATCTCATTGCAGATTCTTATATCCCACATTTCCTGAGCTTGCTCATGAGGATGTTATGGGAGACTGTGTCAAAAGGCTCCCTAAAGTCAAGGTAAACTACACTGGTCTCCCTGCATCTACCCATTCAGTCACAATATCATAGAAGGCTATCAAGATTTCCCCTTGGTAAATCCATGGATTACCTCTTGATAAAACTCTTCTCTTCCATATGCTTAGAGATAACCTCCAGAATGAGCAGCTCCATCATTTTTCCAGAGATGGAGGCAAGGCTGACAGGCCCCTAATTGCCTGGATCATCCATCATGCCCTTTTTGAAGTTTGGAGTGATATTGGCTTTCCTCCGGTCCTCAGCCACCTCTCCTGTCAGCCATCTTTTGAAAATGATGGAAAGTGGTAAGGTGATAACATCAGCCAGTTCTCTCAACACTCTTGGGTGCATCCCATCAGGGCCCATGGACTTCTGTATATCCAGTTTGCATACCTGATCCCTAGCCTGGTCTTCATTGACCAGTGGAGAATATTCCCTTCTCCAGGCTTTCTCTCTTATATCCAGGGTCTGGGAGTTCACAAGGACTGGACTTAGGAGTAATGACTGAAGCAAAGAAGGCATTCAGCAACTCTTCCTTCTCTGCATCCTCTGTTATCAGGGCTCCCACCCCATTCAGCAGTGTGTCCACATTTTTCCTGTCCTTCCTTTTATTGCTGATATATTTGAAGAAGCTTGTTTCCTTTTACTTCCTCTACTAGTCTGAGTCCTAAGAGGGCTTTGGACCTCTTTTTACCTTCTTACATGCTCTGACAACATCACTACAGTTCTCCCAAGTGACCAGTCTGTTCTTCCATGAGTTGTGAATTTCTTTCTTCCATGGGTCTCCCTTCAAAAGTTCCTTGTCGATCCATGAAGGTCTCTTATTACTTCTACCTCATTTTTCACTCATGGGAATGCACCTATCTTGGGCTTGAAGGAAGTGACATTTAAACACTGGGCAACTTTCTTGGGCTGCCTTCTCTTTCAGAGTCTTAGCTCATGGGATTCCTGCAAGTAGATCCTTAAGTAATACAAAGTTAGCCCTGCAGAAGTCCAGGGTTGGGGTCCTACTTACAGCCCTTCTTCTTCCTTGTAAAATATTTAACTCCACCATGTCATAGTCACTGTCACCATGGCTGTTTAAAACCTTAACATCCCAAAGAAGACCTTCTTTATTCACTAATAGCAGGTCCAGCAGTGCACCTCTCCTCATTGGTTCCTCAGCTAGCTGATATCGTTAAGTAGGATTTACATTCAGGATGTGAACATATTCACATCTGAATTTCCATTCAGATGGAAAAATGAGTTAAGGAAAGGTATATTAACCATCACATCCTGTTTGACCTGAGAGTTTGCAAGACATCAGCAGTTCTGTTTCTAAACTTGACTACAACCACTTTATTCTGTATATATTGTCTCTAAATGCCATAAACGCACACAAGAAAAAGGGGAGGAACTTTTGAGTTCTTTGATGAGTTCTGTCCAGTTGGGCACTTTTCTTACACAGTTTTTTAGCTGCTTTGTACCATAATGTAGCCAAAAGAAGCCCCCTCATTTTATGTAACAACACAGCAAACAAAGCAGTCACAAGGATAATACAGAATGAGTTCCTAACCCATCTCTGATGAGGTTCAAGCCATGAAAACACTCTTACCATCAGATTTTAGATCATGAGAAAAACATCCAGAGGAAAGAAAGGAATATGGACTAGCATCCCTTTCTCCTATCAACAAGTAAGATACATCTTTCTAGCCCAATAAATGTAATATTCTTCTACCCACTCCTTAACTGTGCATGGGAAGCAAGAATTCATTGTTGATAAACACAAAGTCAAGGCACACATATAGAGAGGACAGTTATAACCCCAATCTTCTCTGTTGAGAAATACTTTAGTATCACTGAGGAAACTCAAATGTATAAAGAGGGCTGTGACCAACTCCTGAACTTCTCCTTAAAGGGACAAGACTGGATTTACCCTTCCTTTCAGGTATTTCCTGTAGTACTGTTCAAGATGCAGACCTTTTGGAGCACTGCTGTTTTACAGTCAGTAAAAGGAAAAAAGAGCCTTCCACTCTGTGTTTTACATTCCAGTCCTGTACCACACCTTAGACTTCCAGGTGTTCATGTTTATTTGTTTCAGCTCTCAATCTTCAGCGGCATCAAGTCAGCTCTTCAACATACTCCCACAGAATGTACCAGACGACTAAAAAAGCCCATCTTTTAAGAAAACCCTTAAGTGAACATTACTACCTCGTTTCATACTGATCCATTTTTTAGCTCACTTACAACTTGCTTTTAATGAGGTGCTAAGTCCTTCAATCAAAGACAAAAGCTTCAGAGAGACGCTTGCTCTTTCACAGATGTGCTACTTAAGATTTCCCCCTCTCCTCTTCCCTCCTCTCTCCAGCTGTTAGCAGCCTCTTTCCTGATGGAGATTGTGTGTGAATGACTGCAGAAAAGTGCGTGTGAAAGACTCCTAATCCACTGCCGGCAAACCAGCTGCATTAATGTAAACAGCTCATACCATGGTTTGAAATAATTTGGCTTATTTTGCTTGATGTGGATTACGGAGTATTTGAGGATCACTTTAACCAGTCAGGTCTGTGGGAGGTGGAAATCTCTAACCAGCCAAGAAAGATACCCAGGGAGAGTGGGTAGTAATGTCTTCAACTGCTGTTGTTGCACTCGGAGGAGAACATCTCTCCATAAAACAAAATGCAGTTGCAGAGGCAGTAATACCAGAGTTTTCACTACTAAATTCCCAGATATTATCAATTTGGTATGAATCATCTGTGAGCACACAATTGTATTTTTGTCAAATTAGTCACAGTAAGCAATCTCTGATCCAATTTGTGACAAGTTATGTTTGATCCAAAATAAAATCTTTCTGGAAAATCCAAGACAAAATACATTAAAACTGCTTTGTGTGAGGAAAGTGAATTTATATTACTTTCTTGATTTTTATTATCGTAATGCAGCTTTTTTGACCCCAAATCAATTTTCCTGCCTCATGGAACTAAAGCTTGACAGAAGCTTATTCTGGTTTTGGTGGGTTTTGGGGTAATTTTGTTCCGTTCTATTGTTCTTGGTTTTTTTACAGTTTATTGCAAAAGAAGTCATGCTTCCTCTTAAGTGGTTCAGAGATCCCCATCTGTAGGAACAAGAGCAACTTCAGAGAACAGTGAAGAGCTGAACCATTTGTCAATTAAGTCAACAGGGCAGATTAGCATTCTAACTGTAGGAAAATCTGCAATTGTTCAGACCAAATGCAGTCTTCGGAAGTAAACCCATGATAACGAAAGACATCAAGATCACTGGAGCCACAACTGGAGTAAGCATCATCTCATAACAGGCATAAGGACCTGAACCTGGCACAATATTCATATCTACGTGCAGCTACTGATTTACTCTGTATGAAAACCTTTGCACAGTCCTTTGATTTTTATATTCTTAAGAAATATTCTAACCCATGGTCCTCAAAGCTCTCCCAAAGTCCAAGCTAAGAGCAAACACTCTCATTGTTGATGTCCTTGTGATTCTTATTGATCATATGTTTAAGTAAGCCAGTGCACTGAATACTGATTCAAAAACCTGTTTCTGAAATTACATCTTGAAGACCAAAAATTTCAAATTTTTTATTATCAAAACTAATAATGCTGCTTGGGGCAGATGACTGCAGGGAAATAAGAAATTTCTCTTAAGTGTTTCTTGCCTTGACTATTATATTTTGCTTTAACCATAATAGTTTGACTAAAATATCCAACTGAAAAACGAGATAAAACACATTGACTGAGCATCCTTACTGTAGAATGGAAACTAAATCCAGATTAGAATTTTAAATTGGTCACTCTAAAGTAAAAAACAAAAACAAAAACAAAAACAAAAACAAAAAACTATGAGTATGATGTCTTGAACTATGCAAGACTTAAAACTGTGGTCCAGGTTCTGGTAAGAATTTTATTTCAACAGTTGGACCAGCCTCTCAACAACACTGCAGCTCCTTTAAAAAATCTATAAACTCAATTAACCAGACTACTAAAATACCTTTAGCCAAGAGAAGTCTGTGGATGGAGAAAAGTCTTGCCTTGGAAATGGTATAGATATGCTGAGGAACACTGGGGGATGGTTGCAAGAACACAGTTTTCCTCTGGTGATCTGAAATAGTTTTTAATTGACAGGTGAGACAAAACTTTCTGCTTCCTAGCTGCAGGTTTACAGTCCTCTCACTCTGTGCAAATTCTAAAGCTTTAAAAAAAAAAACAAACCCAAACAAAAAAGCAATTTTAAACTACAAATCTGTAAACAGCTTTCTGTTTGTGAAAAGCAGAAAAAGAGTAGTTCTGGACTGTTGTTTGTGCTGCAAATATTCTAGCCTCCCCTGTCTCAGCTTTTTGGTTTTGATTTATCTTTAAAAACATTTATTTATTTATTGTTATCGTTATTGTTATTTCTGTATTTCCTGGAGGCACTGAAAAGAATCTTGGCTTGTGTAAATCCAATCATTCAAATACACAACAAAGCACTACCCCATGCCAGAATACATTTGAAAACTTGCAGCTGTTTTTAGGACTGAGTTTTGCACCTTTATATTAAATTACTGGGAGCTATGCATCATGAACATCCTTGCAAATAAATTGTCGTTGTCTTTGCACTCCAGGAGATATTGAGACACTCCCTCAAAAAATCCTTTTCTTCTTCAGAAAAGCAACACACATTTTTAAGCTCCAGCAAAGCAGAAAAAAAAAAACATTACATACTCAAGAATATAATTTGCTGGTACCTGACCAATTCTTCAGCTACTAGAACATTTGATTAATTTTCTTCCCAGTGAGCAGCTCTGTGTTTGCAGAACAGAGTTGGAGGGTAGCAATTTAATGTTTTAATAGAAAGTGGACAATCTGACTAAATACAGAAAATGTGCTGCATTTCACAAGAAGATTCATAGACTTTTCAGCTCCCCTCAGCACATGCATTACACAGCCATCTCTTTTGTAACAGCTCACCCACCCTTTTAACATGCCTGCATCTCAGAATGCACTGACAGTTCAGAAGCTGTAACAATCCAGCTTAAGTGCAGCCCAGGGCAACAGGGGCTTGGCTATGTAGACTCACTCGGGAGGACCACAAGAAAAGATCAAATGATATACCAGAGAGTAAATGTGGAGTGGGTTCTTAATAAACTATGCAGGTTTGTCTCACAATGTCTGTTGTCATTATAGCTCCAGTATGAAGCAATAATCTGCTCTCCAGAAGTGGTGCCTTGGGAGACAAGGGCAGCCAGTGTTATTGTGTTGTCCTTCCAGTGTCTCCAATACCTGACCTGTCTATTGAACACAGCTGGCTAGGAATTCCTATTTGAAATGGCTTTTCATAAAATATTTTAAAATTTAGCCTGTGAAAACTTAAATACTGAATAGCCCAAAAAAAATGTAAGCAGGGTTGTGTTCTCCCTGGGCTCTTCCACCTAGCTCAGGGGGCCACCTAAGGCATTAGAGCCCCAATGAACTGCAGTTCTGGTGTGGTACTATTATCCTTCTAGGTATCTGGGGCAGAAGAGAGCCACAATGATAGGTTTCAGGACAGCTGACCTTGGGAGAGACATTGCCACGTCAAGAACCCCAGAACATTTCATTTCTGAAAAGAAATAATAAACCTCCCCTCAACTACACCCTAAATAAATTATTTTAATCACTATTAATGAATGTACTTGAATTCTTCATTCCACTAGAAGTGCTGGAAAAGCTATTTAACTTTTCCAAGCACAGAGAACATTTTTAGAAATTTCCATTGAAGGGGATTTCAGCTTCCAAATGGATTACTCAGTGCATTGCTGTCTTCTTAAATCCTGCCACTGCTAGTCATTCCTCTGGGAGAGTAAAAGTGGCCAAAGCTCTCCCCTCTCCCTCCCTGAACATACACACACATGCATCTTAATAATTTCTCCTGGAGCCACGGTGATTTCAGCAAATGTTTTCAATAGGCCCCACAACTTCTGAATTTTGATTGGTTCAGCTCCCAAGTCCCTGCAGTATTGCTTCACTTAGCATAAATTATTAATTTATTACAGACCATTTCAAAGGGACAGAGGAATAATTCAGCTGCAGAACGATGTCAACTGCAACAAGAGTGAACCTCCCATGCAGTAACAGGGGAAAATTTCCATTTGTAGCTTTTCAGGGGAAAACTGGTGGAAAGGTGACCCAATTGGACATGAAAACTTCCCAACTTCACCTCTGAATTATATGGCTCAGATCCATGATTGGTAAAAACAATCAGTATCAAATCTATACTGCTTTATACCAGCTGAGGAACTGTCTTAACTTTTGATAGGGACTGAGTTGTATTCTCAAGTGATTTACTTCCTAACTTCATTTTTTAGAACAAAAATCCAGAATTGTGGAAACTGTAACGTGCTTTTATTGCACGCCCAAAGCTGTGGAACAACAGATGCTATTGCCTGAGACGAGCAGAAAGAAGAGAAGCAAAATTTGGGTCAGGATGGGACACCATAAAAGATTTCTCTTGTTCTAGCCCACTGCAAAAAGATGTCTGTATTAAAGAAACAAAAAAATATTCACCCAGAATAAACACATGACATTTTACCAGAGCACCAGAATGTAGCTTTTACTATTTCCACCACAAACACTTGCATTGGCTGTTCACACTTGGAAAAAAACCCAACAACAAAAAAAACAAAACAAAAAAAGCAAGTGTTTGCACAAACATTATCAGATAACATGGTAGAACTGAAAATATGCCACAGCCTACAAGTTTCAGAACATAGAAGGAGTTTAGATATTTGTATATATATATGCCAAAGTATTTTATGTATTATTCTTGGCCACAGTTGTTTTATTGAGCTAGGCTGCACTTGCTAAACTCCCCAAAGTGGCTTCTTGCCATCTTCATACCTCTGCCATTTGTGTCCTGCATTAGCAGGGGATTGTTTCAGTCATCTGTCAGACTAGGCAGCCTCGGCCATTTCTAAAAGTATCAGAAAGCTGTGGGATTGGCTGCTCTCTGTTGCACTTAGGGACCCGTCTCACCTGCTCACCTGTTGAAGAGGTTATTTTGCAGCACCAGCGAGGTGCCAACTGCTGCTGACACATTGTAGCCCTTCGAAAGCAATAATTATTGGAGGCTAATGCTGTTATAACAATCCTACCTTCACTTTTAATCAATATAACCTAGATCTATGTTACCAACTGTGAAACATTTCAACTAAATGGGCCCCTCAGTTCCAGAAGGACAGGGAACTGCTTGAAAGAGTCCACTGCAGAGCAACCAAGATGATGAAGGGAGTGGAACATCTCCCTTATGAGGAAAGGCTGAGGGAGCTGGGGCTCTTCAGCTTGTAAAAGAGGAGCATGAGGGGTGACCTCACTTATGTTTATAAATATGTAAGGGGCGAATGACAGGAGGAAAAGTCAAGCTTTTCTCAGGGGTGACTAACAATAGGACAAGGGGCAATGGTTATGTACTGGAGCATAGGTAGTTCCATGTCATTATTGAGAAGAATTTTTTCACTGTGAGGGTGACAGAGCACCAGAACAGGCTGGCCAGGAAGAATGTGGAGTCTCTTTCCCTGGTGACATTCAAAGCCCACCTGGACATGTTCCTGTGAGACTTGTTGTAGGTGACCCTGCTCTGGTAGGGGGAGTTAGAGTAGATGATCTTTCGAGGTCCCTTCCAACCCCTAACTTGCTATGATGCTATGATTCTAAATGCTCACTTTTTTCCTGAGATCGAGTGGATCAGGTCAGGTCAGAGCTCCTGAGGCAGAGTCAACAATAACCAGGAAAATTAAGTATTAAAAGCAAAATTGTATCTGACAGCTGTGTCAGTAGGACTGAAAAGAGAAAATAGTATTTACTGGTTTTCCCCTTCCCTTCCCCTCCTACCTCCCCAGGCATCCAGAAACGCTCTCCAGAGGCTGCACCAGCAACCACAGAGCTAATGGAGTCACTCGTGCAAAAAACCCAATGCAAATACTGCCATCAAGTGCCAAATAGATCTATTTGCAGTGCAGTCTCTTCCATCCATAGATACGGATGTTAAAATATACAGCATGCACCAGTTGTTCTCTACTCGTATACGAGTTCCCCTGGTATGGTGTCACACAGTCAACCAATCTAAACACACAGGTAAATGCAACCATTCTCCTGGAGAGAGAGCAGGGCTGAATTAGGTTTTAAGCAGTGTAGCCAGGATGGGAAATCATCTTCCTTATGGCCTGGGTTGTCTGTAGGGCTTATTCCATTTCCTAGCATGCCACAGGATAAAATTTAAACCCTCTGTCTTGATTCAGCACTTTGGTGTGCTGGCAGGAAAACTGATCCAAATGTAGGCTAAGCAATTAATCCATCTTTATGCATGGACCAGACATCTTTCTTCTGTTATTTGGTCAGGGAATAAGGGCATATCTATGAATATTCACATGCAAGTAAATGGAAGAATAATGCTTTTATTGACTTTTTGGACCCCAAAGGCAGCTCAAAAGACCAGGGCTTACTAAGTGTCACTATAGGTTAAACAGAGCATCCCTGCTCTCTGATGCATGGATGGAGTATCTGGAGAGCACACATAAACTGAATTTTGTGCTACGAACAAACATTATTCCTCTTTTTAGAATGAGATAATTTATTGAAGCTTGTTCCTCTTCCCAAGAAAGGAAGGTATCAGGGAGTGCACCTGACCTTTCATAGTTCATCAATCACTGCTCAGACTGTAATATGATTCCCACACACTGTGGTTTGGTGCTGCTTAACAATCTCATCTGCAGCTGGTACAGGGCAGCCCTGTAAGGTAATTTGCTTCCAGTTGAATTTCCAAATATCCTTTAAAGTACTTTAGTGTAGAGCTTTGTAAAATTAATAATACATCAAAAATAATAAGAGCTGCTCCTAGATGAGTCAGATAGTCAGTAAGAAATAGATATGTCATGCTCTTAACTTACTGGTTATGTGTGACCTGAAGAGCCAGCTTTTCTGGTACAGGCTCTAGCTTGGATGGTAGTTAGCAACTCCAGAGGGTGTCAATGGGCAATTTAGAGAGTTTATAGGGAAATGTGTCATTCCACTTGCTTTTTTTTTTTTTTTTTTTTTTTTTTGGGTTCCACCATTCAACTGTTTTTTACTAGCTTTCTGGCATATAGGATCTTTTATCTCTTTTTCAGCACCCACTTCCCTAATTAAGTAGAACATCTTGCCCAGCTGCATGGTTACAATTTCCTCTTGCTTTTAAACTAATTATTTAATTTTGAGTCCAATGGTAAATAATTCAGTTTCCCCTCCTCCACTTCTTTTGAGCAAGGTGTTATTCCTCATACATGCTGAACATGCCCCTGCCCCACTCCACTGTGATGTGTACATAGTTCAGGTTTGGAAAGAGAACTTTACAGAACTTTCCTTCCTCTTCTAATCTTCAAAAGCTATTTTTAGGCACCAGTATCTCTCCAGGATATCATAGACCTATACAGGCCAAAGTGTACAGATTTTAAAGACGTGGAGAAACTGCAACTTGCAATGAGGCATGCCAGAATTAAAAGGGGATCAAAATGAGGATCAGAAGTATGGGGATCAGAAAACTAAAGTGAACAGGAGACTTCTCTAGAAGTTCTGTGCAAAATCCATTGACAGGTTACAAAAGTGCTTCCACTGTAAGCTAGATAAACATAGAATAGCTCATTCTCCTTCAGTAACATTATTGTATGTCATCAATACTTGGATAGAGATGGTATAACGTAGCTAGAGGGAGCTCTGTTGCTGAAAAAGCTAGGAGAAAAAAAAAGAACACTTGTAATTACGGGAAGTGAGATAGATGATGATTTTTTCTGTCAGAAACATAAGGAAAAATTATCTTCAGATTAAGTTGTTTCAGTTTTATGATTAGGTTGCTTTGTCTAGAAGTATATTAAGAAATTCAAAAAGGTCAGTAGGTCAGCCAGTGTTTATTTGAAAAGGTACTACTGAACCATCATTACATACACCCTGCAGCATGGAAACATTATAATAAATATGCAAGGTAGGAGCTTTGGATTTTTTTTTTTAAGCATAGTAAAACAAGATCTATAAAAAAAGAGACTGCAAAGGTAGACTTCCCACTAATAGATTAGTTGTATGAACACAGGATCTGTTGGCCAAAAGAGGAATCCATTGGGTGATTTTGGTATTGGCTGTCCAAATACACTTACATCCCTGTTAAACCCTGTAGCTTGACAGAAGAGCTGTAGTTTTGTGTCTCTTGGACCTTCAAGATGAATTCCCTAGAGGGAGAGCAGATTGCAAGTCCTTGTACTAAACTGTGCTTGGAACACGTTTTTCAGTCTTAGTTATAATTCCAGTCTCTGCGCCTTGAAAGATGAGTTTAACTGTTTCCAAATAAAATAATAAAAAAAAACTTAGTGCAGGGGGTGGTTGAAATGGTTCTTCTGGGACAACACGGGGTGCAAACACCTCCATAAGTTTTATTTCAGCTAGGAAAACTTGTCTGGACATCACTGCTGTAATACTGGGGAAACCCAGAGCTGCCCCAAACTGTGTCCTAGGCCAAACCTTCCCAGAAACGCTATCAGCATGATAATTGCTTTAGCTGTGGCCATTGTTGACCTCATCATCTCCTCAGCTGCTGCAAAGGCCTGAACTCGTAAATACCCATTAAAAAATCAAAACAGCATTTTAAATGTTGTCTCTCCCTCCTCTCCCCAGGTGGCAGCAGCTTAAAAAAATGCCCTGGATAGTTCAAAGTGAGTGCAGTGCATGTTGCCTTTGCCTTGTGTACTATTACACAATCCAAGGATTTATTTTCTCTTCTGAAGCATAGTTTTCTTCAGTTTCTGCATCTGGTCAATAAACGTAAAGTGCACAGTTACAGAAAATACCAAACGGTGTGTAATCATGTTTAAGTATTTAAATGAATTGGCTTTCCCATACTTAAATAGGAGGGTTCTTTCTTTTAAAAGGTTTTGTTGTTTTAACTTCTTTCAAGTTGCTCTCAGTACTTGAGAGACTACGGTTAATAAAACCACACTGGGTGATCCTATTTCATCAGAGAGACAGTGTAACATCTCTAGTACACCTAGGGAACCAGCATGGGGGAGAGACTTATTAGTCCAGCCACTTCAAGTTAATAACCTCATTTGTCTTCCAGACTTCATTTTCCATACTGGGATTGTTTATGAAGGTTCTGTTCTTGCTGTAGACCTACAGAATATTTATTCAAAACCACAGTAAGTACTTGCCCTGCTTCAAAGTCATTAATTCCACCGAACTTGAGACAAGTAATTGAAGTACAATTCTTTAATAAAATTGTGTTGCTGTCCCAAACCTGGGTTCTTCACTTGGTGTGCAGAGAAAAAAATCAACACCCAGAGTAAAGATATTTATATGTGCTACAGTTCTGCACAGAAAAGGGGCTCTAAAGCAGCTAGTACATTCCACTTACAAGCACATGCTCTATTTATTTGATTTCAAATACATGAACACATGTATTTAATATTATTGTTTAGTGTTTTATCACAATATCATATCTTGCTTAATTTCTCATTTTCATTTAAAGTTACAGTACCCACCTACTAAGGGATGCACGATCAGAGGGTGAGTGAGGGGTTTCAGGAGGAGGCAGGTAACTTAAAAGGTAGAGGTGTGGTTTTTCATATCATCATGAGGTAAGTGCTACTAAGAAACACATAAATAAGGATTTTCCATGGCATAATTTCAGATTTCAGCTGCAACATTCTGTTCTAGTTATGAGTCTTAGCAGTACGATATTCCTATCCTAAAGCTAAGCAACCACAAATTTGTTCCTAGCCATAGTGATCTTGGTTACAAAGCCTGGACAAGAGAATCCTGAGCTGCAGAACATATGAGAAACATTGCTCTTTGATTTACTACTTTTTATTATTCTATTATTTTTTAACAGTATGAGTAGGATATTTTCCATGTCCTCAGAGGAAGTGTAGTAGCAAAGCACAAATAACAAAAAACAAAACAACCAAAACAAGACAAAGTTAGAGGGTAATAAATTTGCCCCAAAAGAGCTTGTGTTAGTATAATCCTGTAGCCTGGTTAAATTCTTGAACTTTCGATACCAAAATCAGTACTATACTCAAGTCTACATTACACTAGCAGCTCAGAGCTGGACACTTCTATTTGCTTACGTAAAAAACACTTCAAGAAGTAGGCAAGTATCGTGTTTTAGGTCATAAAATGATCCTCTGGCATTTCATTCCACTGAACAGGTAGGCAAAATTACTGCAAAGTAGAAGAAATCAACTAATGAGACTGCTCACATACCCAAACCTATATTGCATGCTGCATGAAGTGTATTGTCACTATTGTCTTACCAAAATCAGCTGTCTTTACATAGTCTGTAAGCTCTATTCATGTGCCTAAGGAATAACAAGCAGTGGTGTTGGGAAGGTTTCCAGCATACAAAAGGTAAAATTTAGCAAGCAGAATTAAGCGACCAACAAATCAACTATATAAACAAACAAAACCCCCAAAACCCTAAACCTTTTGCAGAGGAAATAATAGAAAGCATAGAAATCATATAATCAGATGGGTTGGAAAGGACTTCTGAGATCATCAAGTCCAGCCCTTGAATCTGTGGCCAAAATGCAGGACCCTGCACTTGGCCTTGTTGAACCTCACCCTGTTAGAATCAGCCCAACTCTCCAGTCTGTCCAGGTCCCTCTGCAGAGCCCAAATGTGCTATGCTAACAGTTTACAGTTTAACCTATCCTTGTATATGATGATATTTACATATGGAGGCCAGTTATAGTCATATATATGTAAGTTTAGAAGAAACAATCCAGCTGACAGCCAACAGATTTTTTTTCCTCTGATGGATCAAGAGAATTATAGCCCTATATCCTCTACTGATGCAGATATCTTCAATAAATATGACAAATTTAGATTAATAAGACATTAAAGGACAGTCTTGTTAGCCTAATTGTATTTCTCTGTCTTTTAGCTTATGATCACACAGAGATTCCTACATGTACATGGCAAAGCCATTCATAATCATTGAACCTAGATAAGACACTACCCTAATTAAGAAATTTCTCTGTTAGTATTATTTGAAATAACTCTTCCTATTACACTTAAGTGTACACCTTTCTGCTTTTATTTGGATTTTGTTTCTTTGTCCTCATTCTGTATGTACAGAATAGTGCTCAGGAAAGTGCTAGTTAGCCTGTGCTACATGATTAAAATAGCACATAAAATCCTTTTTCACAGTTTCTCAGAAAGCCTACGCCCTTTGGGATAGTCTCTTTGAACTCCCCTGAAGTTGCTGCTGATGTCTGAGAATCGACAACTGTTCAGCCTTACATGAGTATTTGTCACAAGGTAAGGCCCTTGACTTTCCTCCAGTAAAACTCTCCTCCGTAAATCATTGTGTTTGTCAAACATGAAATTCTTCAATATTAATGCTACCCTCCTGTCAAGGGGCAATGTTAGGACAAATGCTGGTTAGGAAACCAGCTTTGTTTCAATACAGTCATAAATTTCTACCATTAAAAACGGAAGTGAGAAGCACCCAGTTATTACATGAGAAATAACTTCCTCCATGTATTATTTATTAGGAAAACCATAAACTCCATTTCTATGTGAAATTCAGTGAAAGAATTAGGCTTTTCGATTAGTCTTCCTATAACTAAGACATAGTTCAGAGTTCATGTAGAAACACTGGGACAAAACATAAAGTTTCTTTGTGCTCCTCTTAGGAAGAAACTTTTCAGATATCTAATGTAACAACACCATAATCATTAATGCAAGTCTTTAATGCCTTCTTGCAGGTGGAAGAATCACGTAAGTGGAAAACAGATGACCAGGCTTGTTACCTATTGAACTGGCAGGAGGTGATATCCTTCAAATACGTAACATTTCTTGAAAGTTTGCCTTCATGTAAGTATTTAAGCTAACCAGAAATGGGAAGGGTTTTGCTGCAAATTAAATTAAGCAGAATCCTGACTGACCTGGACAAAAAATATCAGTGAGTTCCCACCTTTTCTTTAGCTATATGGTCCTTTGTCCATGAGGAAGTGGTATATTTCATGATTTCCATAGGGGGCTAATGTTTTGCTTTGGATATGTGGAGGGTTTTTTTGCTTTCAGTATCCCGAGAGTCTACTAACATACAATGTAATCCAGAGGAGTAAACTTTGCACTGAAATTAGTAAATCAGTGTTATTCTGACATTTTTGAATGAGAAAAAAGAGTCATAGAAATTTCTTCCAACCATGCAAGTGCACAGTACAGATTTTAGGATTGCAGGGACTGTATTGGAAAATTACTCGCTGCTCTGCTTTCTTGGTCCTCTTCCGTCTCATAGTAAAAGCATGTCCAAAATTGGCAGGACAAGAGAAGGAAGAAAGTAAATCAGAAATAACTGAGGTATTCAGAAATCAGCAAATAATTATTTCAAACTTATTAAAGATATTTGCAGCTATTTTTGCAAGCGATTAGCGTGCAGAGAGAAGCAATTAGTCACAGAAATTGCTCTACTCACAGGACAAATACAAATAACAACAAACATGGTGATCTCAAAACCTGAAGCATCAAAAAAAGGATCTGAAAACTGAGTAACAGAATATACCATTAAATATCACGCACTCCTTAGTGAAAATAAAAACCTACAACAAACCCACACCAGTCTTCCTTTTTAAGTAATAGTTACAAGATTTAGAGAGCATATAGCCCTAGCTGTGATGCTCTATATGGATATGATTTACTATATAGTTAAAATATAGTTGGAAGATTTCTCAAAAAGATTTCCCATCTTATTTTTTCACATAGAATCATTAAGGCTGAAGAAGACCTCTAAGACTGGTTTTTGTTTATAAGAATATATTCAATCATGCTAGTCCATTCTATCTTTATTTGTACAACAGGACATAATTTTTGCTCTTTCACAGAACGAACCAAAACTCATGACACATCCCATGTAGAAAGTCAGGAATTTAGGCACCTAACGACTACGTTACTGTATTTCAAAGAAACAGAACACTCCCTCTTTTCTGTTGCCCTTAAATACAAAACTTATTTCATTCAAATCCTGTCTGATATTCAAACCTGTACATGACATATGTATCTGTAATAATGCTTCTACTTTCAGTAAACTTACACAGAACAAACTGTAAATACAAAATCAACAGATAAACAAAACCATGGGTAACAGACCCAACTAATAGTTAGCTCTAAGAACGTCACTTTGCCAGAATGCCAATAGCCATCCAGAAAACCTGTATTAACTCTTCTCTTAAAGGTGAGCAATCTCAGGAGATATTAAAATTATACTATTTGGTACGCCAACTGAAAATGCATCCACAGTATTGGGAGTTTGTGATTTCTTTGTTTCCTCTTGCTGGATGAAGCCCTTAACCACTACGAAAACAGAGCCACGGTAACACTGCAGTTAGTGACATGAGAATAGCTGTGAAAAAGACAAAAACTGCGCTGACCTCTCAAAGATGTGGGAAGGAAGGACTTTCCCCCAGGCAAATGAGGAGAGCCTTAAGTCAAGTAAGTGCCCACATTAGCCTTTGGGATCACCCAGAGATACGCCTGTCTCTTGGGGTCTGCAGGAATCCTCGCTCCCATCTCGCCTGAAGAAACACTGAATGCAGTTTCCCACGCTTGCCAAAAGGGGATGTGCTAGGGGAGTGAGTAGGTGGAGCTACGTCTGAGCAACCGGAGAGGACCTCCAGATACCTGGACTTTTAAGTTCCTAAACTACTCGGCGACCCAGTAGATGTCCTGCCCAGGTGCTAGCTGTTGCACTGTGCTTTCAACATTCACCAAAAAGTCTTCTGCTCATGCTAGGCACATGGAGCTGAAGGACACCACCCGTGATCAGTCAGGAGTGCACAATTTGGCCTTTCAGGTAAGCATGGTTTCCTTTGCTTTGTGGGGAAGCTGAAGGACTTAAAAACAATGAACAGTGCTGATTTCAGTCTCTGAGCAAAGAAAAAGCTAATTCTGCTCTCTGCTCGCAGATATTTTATAACACCAACACACTTTGCACTGATGCCCTGCCAAAATACAAAGCACTTGTATAAAAAGCTGGAGCACAATCGACACATTCAAGGTAGTAGGCTCTGCTTACTGCCTTCATCTGCTGCCTCGTATACTGATACCTTTGAAAAGCCTCCTGACTCAGTAATTTCTCATAGGCTGATGGATCTCATAACAAACTCATTCACCTCTCCCCTCTGCTCTACCAGTTGCTGCACTTTCCTGGGGATAGGAAACACAAAGTTCTGTTGATTTTGAGGTCCATCTTATGCAGCAGATGTGTATCTCATTAAAACAGTCTGTATCAATGATACGAGAAAAAAAGTCATGTGAGCATAGTGGGGCATATCTTTGTTTGCTTGAAGTAAGTGCACTTGTCTTGTTCTGCTCCCAAGAAGAGCACAGAGAAGAGGTAAGGAGCTGACCTAGAAAGTACTATATGTTGTACACATAAAGTAATGTTAACAGCCATTTAAAAAAATACAGATTTCATAAGCGGAAGCACCAAAACCTGCTAACCAGTGAGCTACTGTTTTTCAGTGTCCAGCATCCCAGCACCATCACAGAAACTGGAACAATCAGAAATTTGCAAACCCACAGCTTGGCTGGCTTACTCTATTAGTTACAGAAGACAGAACATGTGGGGTAGAGACAGTGGTACTGAAGAGTAATGTATTAGCAAAGTGTTCTTTGCTGTCTTGTACAGTCTCTGATGCTTACACTGACCCTGAGCTCAACTAGCACATACTGGGTGTGGTTATCAACCAGCACTATTCAAATAACACAGAAAGGTCATTGTAAGTGCTAAGTATGTGGAGTAGTAACACCAGTGGCATCCAAACCTTCTGTATTCACTGGCCTATAGAGACAGACAAGCAATAGATTGATTTGATAATCTGCCCATCAGGGAATATTTGTGGAATGTAGAGTCAAGTCCCAACTCCAATCAATAATTCACAATAAGTGGGACAGCTTCAAGAGGAGATAGAGAGATAACTCCTAAAACATGATAGCCCAGTGGTTAGGGCATTTAGCACCCTCAGGACATCTGTATTTCAGAACAGTTAGTCAAGCAATTTGAGTTTGGGTCTCCCTCTGTTCAAGTGAATGAGATAAAGGAAGGCCTCATACCTTTGCATTTTCACACAAAATATATGCCGAGGGCCGAGGACAGTATGATGCAATTCTAAAGTGTGTGCCTATAAACCCGTGAAAGAGAAAAGTCCCACCCTAGCTGCAGAAGCTTAATGTGCAGCCCTCTTCAGTGAATTAAGATGAAAATCATCTCTTTCCTCAGCAGTCTCTATGGAACACGTTCTGCCTTATGCAGCTAGCTTACCTATGCAGGGACCCCAGATGCTTCTTTCTGGTCCATTGCAGATGCTTGCAAGAGTCTGCAAATCCTCTTTGATTTAAATTATTCAAATGCCAAATCACAAAGGCTGTCCAACAATGAAACCTGGGGCTTGTGTCAGATTTTCTAGTTACTTTTGTTTCCTGGACACCAGAAAGTGTTCACAATAACATTTACTCTGTCTTCCTCTGACACAACATATAAGTAATTCCCCAGAGAAGATAAGACACAGAAGGAAATAGTAAACTTCCACATACAGAAAAATAAATTGCTTCACAGTAGGAACCACTGAGAAGAAAAGAATCTCATAATTTTTCCTGTTTTCTTATATTTGAGCTTTTCTTGCACAGAGTGAATGCTTCTCTTTCTTCAAGATACTGTGTCTTCTAATATTTATCAATGAAAGTAATTTCTAAACCACAAAGTGTTCTGGAAATGGACTAATGTAAGCACTTTCAGTATCAGTGTGGGATTCCACTCCATGGGTACCTTCAGATGCATCTGAACCACTAAATGGTTAATGCACAAAGGGATAGAAAGAAACAAGGTAGGGTAGGTGAGGTAGTTTGTTTTTAAAAGTAAATAATTTAAGGAAACAGCTCTCAACATAATACAAAGCATTCAAGGATAACAAGTGATGAATGAAGGGTCAAATCAGAGCTTTATTATGTCTAGAATGAGGCATTGTGCCTTCAGTTGTAGAGGGACTCTTGATGGGCTGAAAAGATTGTAGTACAGAGTAATCAGCCTTTCATACAAGTGGTCAAAGGGGGATAACTATTTGAGCTCTTCTCCATTTCACACTAGCTGTTCATATTTAAACACACATCCTTCTGTACTATGATAGGATTTTTCACTGCACAGAAACACATTACTTTTTCAATCATATTTCAGTAAACCCTTGGGAAGCAGTTAGCCACTGATAACTTTCAGAGTGGGCATGCATCCACATAACACAAAGTTCTATTAACACCATCAATTACATTCAAAACAATGCATGATACTGCAAAATATCAGCAGTATCTGATATATTGTTTATCAGATACTGCTGATATTTTGCTACTTCTTTTGTTTACTACACAGATTCCACTTGAATGTTTGTAGGCATAGAATCAAAAAATGCAAATCCTGCAGACACAGAAGCAAATTTTTAATTTATTAACAGCTCAAACCACTCTCAAAAGAAAACAGAAAACAAACCCCAATTCCACAGGTCTGCTGTACCTCTCATTCTCTCTCCCTTTAGTATGAGGGACATCTTGGTTACTAACAGTCATTTGGGTGTATTACAGACAGCAAGCTATTTCTATTGTGTAGAGCTACCACTCTCCCCAAGCATACTCCTACCCTTCAGTGCAGCATCACCTTAATAAAACCACAATGCAACTGTTAAGATCTGCATGCTACTTTTTTTTTTTTTATTATCTCTTAGTTAGAATCAAGACTGCTGCACTGTTTATATCTAGACATTCAGGTTTTTAATATTTACCACCATCCCCCCTTTAATATGTCATGCAGATTCAGGAACCCAAATCATTATCGTCATGTTCTCATTACTATTCTGATTATCCGTGTTAAATGTCTACATGGCAATGTAATACATTCTGTATCTACAATAATGGCATACATAATGTATAGAAACACTACTGTGTCTCTTGCTTTCAATGTGGTTCAGTTCACTTAACTCTGATGCCACCAGCTGGAGGATCACTAGTTAGTTGCCCACAGATTTTTCTGCTCAGAAACCCTGAAAAACTAAGTAGCCCAAAAACTGAGAATGGATTTACCTAGCTAGTGCTCAGCCTTCATTTATGAGGGTTTGAACTGATGATCCGTACCTCTGCTAATGATGATACTAAACAAGTCACACTTCTTCCTCAAGGAATGGTAAGAGCTGTCTTATTTAATGGAATGGTAGGTGGGACCAAAAAACTGCCTGGCTTTTAAAAGGAAATCAAAATAAGCATAAAATAAATACAATGCAGAGAAAAGAAAACAACTAATAAATATTTATTGATCACCAGTCTTCTGTAGGAAGCATTATGATACATTAAGCATCCAATACATGTTTCCATAGCAGGGCGCTTGAGGAAGGTTCTCCTTCAAAATCCTGACTTCTAAAAATACTACACAAGAACAGTGGTAATGCCCTAAAATATGCAGCTTTCATGCTCCATTTCATTTAAACAAACTCATAGCAAAAAAAATCCTCCCAAAAATGTCATTTATTTCTGTGTTTATCACCATTTTCCACAGCTTCCTTGATGCTCTTCTCTGGTTGGTTAATAAACACTATAGACACTACTATAAATTTATATTTCATGGGTAATGTTGTTGTAATCCTTTTGTAAATTATGAAGATATTGCACTGCTTAGCTCCATCAGACTCAGGCAGGAAATTATGCAGACCCTTTCCACATTTTCAAAACTTTCTTTTTAAAGCCATGCTTGCTTTTAAAAAAATAGTATTAACTGTGACATGAAACTCCAAAACTCTATTTCTTACAGGAAACAGTGAAAGCTAGATGTACCTTTTGGCTCTTTTCTTCTTAGGCTAAGTAAATATTGAGAAAACCCCATTTTTAGTATTCTTGCTGTTGCCATCCTCATTGTGTTTCTTTTACATAGATGTTTTGAATAACTTAATTTCAGAGGTCACGTGCATCTTGTTACCTTCTCAAGAATGTTCAGATTTTTTTCCCCCCATTAGTTTTATTTCTGGATTTTGCTTTCTGCCTCTTTGCTTGTTCTGAGAGCTAATGGATTTTTTTTTTTTTTTTTTTTTTTTTTTTTGGCAGCCATCTTGTGCCAGTGCCAGTCTATCACAGTTTATTATTCTAACCTGATCTAACTTGTTTATCCGGCATTTCAGGCTACTATCCAACTATTCCCACTCACGACTGACATTAATATACTCAGAGGTGGGTGGGTAAGCCTAATTTACAGCCCATTTCAAAACACCTCACAGACTCAGCCAGATGAATTTAAATCTGGCAGGGCACATTCCTTATCTGCTGTTTCTACAGCTCAGATACTGTAGTTTAACACAAGGATAGTGAACGTTCATCCTTCCTACCCTGTACAATGAATGCTATCATCTTCAGGAATTTATAATTGCTATGATTATTAATTAAAAAAATATTCCTCAAGATATAAAATTAACTCCTTCAGAACCATGGCACTCTGGCTAGCAGAAGGCTAGGGAAAATCCGGAAGGATGCACTTCAGTTACACTTATTAAAAGAATAGCAAAGTTCTGAACTGTAAATCGGTTGGCTTCACTTCACCTGTCTGACTGCAATCCAAAATCCAGTGAAATACAACTTGTTAACTTAAAATATTTGCTTTCAAAGCGTGTGTTTCCCACAGATTTCCTGAAGTACCTGATTTTAATCTCCAAAGGGAACATAATGACCCACCCTTGAGCCATGAACAGCTTAAGCAGCTGCCTGGACTCTCTTATCGCCGATCTGTTTCCATCAGTACCTGGGGGCAGGGGGGGGTGTGTGGGGGTGGGGGTGAAGCCAACTATTCCAGAATGTGCTGTTGTGAAGAGCAGGGCTTCGGAAGGCAGGGAGGAGGTGGGAGGGAAAGTAAAAGCATAGTTAACGCAAATGACTTGACAAATGACCTGCTCATCTAAAGAGAAGTAAACAACCACCGAAAGAGCACGTCACTCACAAGTGCGAGGCAGCTCCGTGCCGTTCCCGCTTAATCACACGGTTACGGACAAGAAGGACACTGAGCAGAGCAGACTGCGACGGGAGAAGGGCAACCGCGTGATGCCTTTCATAATATCAGCGCTCAGGGTAGACGGGTTAATTCTGTCATCTTTCAAGGCTGGCCTAAAGGGGAGACAGTTTTCCCACCCCAGCTTCTAGATTTTTTTTTCTTTCACTTGCTGGAGACATAGTAGTTTCGGAAGCGGCTTGGCATGTTTCTGATGTGGTCTGTGCTGGCTCTAGTCCCTGAGGCTTTAACTCCCATTTTCTGTCGCAATGTTAGAATTTGCACAGGTTTCCAGGGAAGTGGAAAAGGACACCGAAAAATGAAGTAGAAACTTTCTTACCTGTACTGGGTGTTTAGGCAACAATCTGCCAGAGCAGAGGATGACCTCAAGGGAGGCTGACATTTTGGTGGAATTGCTTCAGCAAACACTCAGAGAAAACAGGAAAAAAGGAATAGGCAGCTTTGTCACTTGAGCACTGCTGTTCTATTAAATTCTTTTTCTTCAAGGGGTAGAGGTAAATAGCATGCATTGTCACCAAGGAAAAGTTAACAAAATTTCTAAGGGGAGGATGAGATTGTACTTGAAGAACTAGCTGTGAAATCTTAAGAAAATTACTCAGCTTTATGGCATGCATTCAAAGACGGTTTTAGCCAACAGAAGTAGTCTCGTACTGAAGTACACTTGTTACCAATAGTAATCAACTAGTTTGTACTGAATTTGGAATATGCCAGAAATCTGGTATGATGGGTTGAAATGAGCACTTTTTATTCTTGCAGAAAATAACAAATCTATCATTCAGCACTGTGGGATTTTTAGAGTTCCAGGAATCAAGTGATGCTCTTAGCTAGCTTCCTGTAACATTGCTCATACATTCATATATTTTAATTACTCTATAAATGTAACTCGTCATTACTGCTGTTGAACAGTGGGTTGGACAGTCACTGTACTTCTGTCGCTTGTAGATGGCAACTCATACGTTTACTGTTTTTCACGTGTTCACAGACTAAAGTTCTAAGACTCTCTGCTTTTTCTTCCTCAGCAACAAGTATTGAAATATTCAGAGACTATCCTGAGGAGGCTGTGTGTGTCAATTACAGAACTGTTCTCCAGCTTCACTGTGCTGTCCTATGTTGTATTTTAAATGTATTTTAGTGCTACAATTAAGCAGTGCTTCTTGCTGTAATTATTTTTGCACTTAATGGAGTGTTCAGTAGGGGCTTTCATTTTCGACTGCAGGGGCAGCGGTGTTAAACTCCTGAAACAGAGTGCTTAGAAGGCAGATGAATAACAGTGGTGCTTTTTAAACAGAACTACCTCCCTCTTGAGAGAATGCAAAGATACTTTTATCTTAGAAGGACTTGTCTTCAAAGGATGCATCTGGTTTATGAGGGCCAGAGGAAGTGAATCAACAGGTTCTTGCAACTCCCTCCTCTGCCCCCAGACACACAAAGTTCCAGAATGCATTTTCTGAAAACAGCTTATTTTGTTAAGTTTAGAGACAGCTAATAAAAATATGCTACTGGAAAGTGTTGTGGTTGCTTCTAATGACAGGTTTCCAGCAAGAGGAAAAATATATTTTATGAATAGTAGTACTGCTTATTCCTACTCTATCATAATTTATAAGGATTAAGCTTATTTTGTATTGTTTATTTGAAAGTGATGGCTTTCTTGGAATATGTAGATAATAATTTACTGGGTTTGTTAACATGTAAACAATGAGATATTTCGTGCAAAAAAACACAGTAAAATGACCATACTGTAACTTGTTGCTCTAAGAAACCACTGCTTTTTCTACTGATACATAGAATATTTATATCAATTGCAGATACAAGTTATCTGACATTTTGTTTAGACAGCTATCTTACAAAACCAAAATAAGAACCAGACTTTCATGGATCATTAAAAAGAAATCAATTCAAAACATTAAGAAGCGAGAAAACCCAGCTTCAGGAAAAAAAAAAAAAAAAGTGGAAGTAATGGAGCTGTTTATGGCTGTCTTCAGCTCTCAGTACATTCTAATAAAAGGTATACCCCAGAGTATAGCTAGGTGTAGTAGCTAACTGTTCTCTTTAAAGTTACTGTGATTGTTTTATTCCAAGAGCAATATAAGTACATACTAAACAAATATATATTTACTGCATATGCATAAAGAGCTGATATGCTGGGGCAAAGGCACTAACAGCCTGGGGAGAAGAGGGGGGGGGGGGGCAAATAGGCTATTGAGCCCTTTGGAGGGAGAAGGGGTAGAGCTTTGTAGACTTATTGAATCAGTCCTGAGGCAAAGGGCAGCACTGGGAGGTCGTGGGAGTCTGGGTCAAGAAAATATCAGACTCACCTTAGGCTAGCACCATCTGTGACTGACACAGCTTTGTGTAATAGTGCAGGGACTTGAACATCTACCTGGGCTCTGTACATTGAGTTTCAGAGTCTCTGTACTAATAAAGTAAAACATGCAAGCACAGTCGTCAGAGTATGAATCAGTTCTTACAACACATAAGAAAGACTTTCAGCTTTTGATTTGAACTGATAAGATTTCTTATCTTGTCATGCCCCAGGACGACAATAAAGGCATGGATGTTCTAAATTCAAAAGAACTTGGAGACAATTCACACAAGGATTCACAAAATAAGAAAACCGTACATGCTAATCAGGTATGGTGGTTGGTTTTTTTTGTTTGGTTGGTTTTGTTTCCCTTTTCTTTTGAAAAATCTTATGTAAATTTGTAAAACTCTAACTAATTGTTATTAAGGGCTGTGATAATACATCCAAGACAGGTATTTTAACAAAACCTGAATTTGATTTAAAATTCATTAACTGACAGAGAAGCAAGTTCTATTCTCAGAAATCTATTAAGCAAAAAACACAGAAAACTGACAGGATGCGTAGGATTCAGGAAAATGTTCTCTAATATCACAGCAGCTTTGTACAAGGTACAAAAGAGGCATCAGAAATGGTTATCTGTGGGAATACTATGGACAAAGAGTTGTTATTGAATAATTTTCTCCTGAGAAGCAGGAAAAAGAGAAGTTAGAAACATTTGGTCTAATGATAAAATCTTCCAGACAGAGCATATATATTGTTAAATAGCACCTCATCCAAAATAGGAGACATTTCAGACAAACACAAACCAGAGGCTACAGCTCTGATATACATCTGACCAGAGAAGGAAAAGGAGAATACATACAGGTGACTCCATAGTAAACACGTCCAGTTTTAGATCCAGTGCTTGTACCTTCCTCTTCAAATAAAAAAATAGCAAAAAGGAAAATACCAAAACAAAAAAGAATAAAGGGACTTCCAGATCTGATTGAAACAGTTGAAAAATGGAGAAAAGTAGTGGCAGTGAATGAACATTTCCTTTTAATCAAAGAAACCTATTTTCCACTGAAAAAATTCAGCTGAGAGCATTCAGCCACTGCTTTGTGCAAGTGTGGTAGAGATACATACATCCTCACCAACACCTTCTCAGACAGGCTGCACTTGAAGCAGAAGAATTTACTTTGAGACTGTAAAGTATGAACTTTGCTGTGTCCCTTCTTGCAGATGTCCACCTGCTCTGTGCAGTCCTGGGGCTGGGCCCAGTAAGGGCCAAACAGTCCCCAAGAACCAGATCTCATCTTATGTCTGGCCATGAAAAAAAGAAGAAAATTATTTTGTATCCATTGTCTCTTGTGTATCTGCACAGAGGTAGACAAAAAGTGATTTAACACCTTCTGCTGCAGATGTAAGAAGGCATTTTTGCCAGTAAAATTAATAATAATATGAACATATTTGAATACATTGTAAACTATATGAAAAGATGCAATTGATGCTTTTTATGTTACAGTACTTAAAAAATATATTATGCTCTGAAGACAAACTGTATATTTCACAAACTCAGAGAGCTAGAGCCCAGGCTGTGGGTGATCCAGATGAGCTCCTGGCCCAGGGAGGATGCTATGACAATGGGTAAAGCCATGGAGGAGCACAGTCTGGCCTGGGAAGCACATGAAGTAGGGACACTGAGCACGGTGGTGGGAATGGTGGCAGCAGATGTGGAACTTGGACTTCAAGCTATGACCAGGAGGGAGGACAAGGTGCCACAGGGAGAGCATCTATTTGTAAATCTGAAAGCATAGCTTTTTGATCCAGGAAGCTGGACTGCCTTAATTTACTATGTAGTTTGAAAAATCTGTGAGAAGTGCAATATGCTGCAAATTTATTCTGAGGTATCAATGATATTTCAATATTATCAGCACTCATTGTCCCTCAGGTGAGAAGCCCACTTTCTGCAGCTGCTGAGGAGTGCTCCCCGTTACCAAAAATAATAGCAGCTCAGTAGCTGGCAGCATTTGTGTTTTTTAGGTTTGATTTATTTCATAGTCAAGAATAAGGAGAGAAAGAAATTGAGTTAAGTGAAATGAAGCTGTAAGTTACAGCTCCCACCACCATCACCCTTCCAAAAACTTCATTCAGGGGGACAGGGAGACTCCTGTCTGTCTCTCCAAATCAGTTTTTTCCTTGGCAAATGCCTAGCATTCTACATACACACTCTTCCACATCATTTTAATTACTGGCCTTATGTTAATTTTGCCTTTGAGTTGGTTCAGGACTCTCTCTAGGAACTAACCAGGGGCTTTCCAGGACCTTTGGCAGTGCTTGAATCAAGAAGACCAGCCAGGGCCAGGCAGCAGAAGTCCATGCTTTCCACAGCAGTTTGGGGAAGTGCAGTGAGCACAAAATAATAGTGTCACAAAAAGAAAAGATAAACACACCTGCAGCCTGCCATCACTCCCAAGTGCCTGAGCACAAGTGTCTGGCTCCTCTTGAGAGGGTAAGACACAACCATCATCCCAGGAAAACACTGCCTTTGCTGTGGTCCTGGCCAGACACCCAAGGGTAGGTGGACAGCCACACTGCCCTGGCACAGTATCCAGGGGAGGAAAATGCAGTGCAAGGGCCACAAAGGGTCACACTGCTGCCATTTAACACAAAAATCACCTGAAGTGTGTCACTGGCTTCTCCAAAGGCCCTGTCCTGAACATGGAGGTACAGGTGTTTCCCCTCTGCTAGTCTGGACTGGGCTGGGGGAAGTCATAGTGGAGTGGGCAGTGTAGCCCCTGTGGGTGTACCAGGAACGTTCATGGGTCTGTGGGGCTCCCAGCTGCCTCACAGTCCTCAAACATAGTGGAGGTCAGGCCAATGTGGTTTGAAAGCTTTAATACAGTCAGGTTTATTGGATTCGGGTAGCAAAAAGGTGCATTCCTGATGAAAATGCGCTACCTGGCCAAATTCCAGGTGTGTGCTACAAAGCCAGTAGATGCTAATTCACTTTACAGGATTGTTACCTTTTCTGAGCAGCTTTTCTAAAGAATACATTTATTTGTCAGATTTTTTAAACAAAAAGCTCCCCTCCAATTTAGCCATTCTTTATACATAAAATTTCCACCATGTAGAAGTTCTGCAAGGAGAGAAGCAGCAAACTAGAGTCTGGACTGTCAATGAGAGGTGCTGGGGAAGCTGGCTAAATACCAGCTTGGTCATCCCTGCCTGCAGCTCTTGCCATTCGGTGTGCATGCATCTGTACTCTGTATGGGGCCCCCTTCAGCTCTGAGCAACACTGATATATTTTTCCTCCATTGTTTCACCTTTCAAAATTGTGATGGATGGCTTGGGAAAACTCACAGATACAGTCTAACCACTGGGTTTTCTTGGTACTGGTAAGCATTGTTGGCAGGAAGGAGAGCTGGAGCTTCTCCTACTCAGTGTAGTAGGAAAGGTCCTGAGACTACAGCAGCCAGCAGGTATCTGGGTTATTTTTTGCATCTTAACAAGCATGCACCCCTCTCTCAGCCTCGGCAATGATCTGTTTTTCAGGAGGATGAATACATAAATATTGAGAATGATCTACATGAAAACAAATGTGACTCAGTAGATGACGAGCAACCACGCTTGAAAGGGTAATGTCTTTTGGATGAGTAAGTTTTCCACTCACTTCATCCCGGCCTAGGCAGTAAGCTGCCAGTGTTTATACTCCTGAAGCGACAGCTCTTAATTTCACTGCCAAATCCCTAAGATACACAGACCTTTGTATTGCCTAGCAAATTGTGTAATACAGAAACACACTGTATTTAAAATTATTATACCTTTCTGATGACATCTAAAGCCTTGCAAATTAAAGGAGCAATATTTTTTTCTTTTTTTACATTAACTACTTTAATATTTCCATAAGAGCTGTTTTTAAAGCTAAGTCTTAAGCATTTAACTCCCTCTTCGAGGGAGTTAAAGATTTGCTATTGTTCTTCAGTTTGCACAGCTATGTACTCCAGTGTAAAGTAAGAATAGAATAGCTTTTAAAAAGACATTTTCATGGAGCAGAATTTTTGCACTTTATTAGTACTGGGTCAAGCTAACACACAGTGAAAGCAAGCATCTACATTTTGCATGAGGATTAGAGTTGTTTTGGCAAAATCTACAAACCCTGCATAAGACTTTAAAAAATTAAGACATTTTATTTGAAATTATATTTTAATGTCTTAGTATTTTTTCTGTCATACTAAATCTTCATATAAACCATCATAGAAATCACAGAATGCTTTTCCCCTGATTTCTATGGTGGCACTATTTCATACAGCACACCATTTTAGCTTAGAACCTGCCTTTCTATCAGCAGATCTAGCAACTCACTGTGCATCTCAAATGGGTGTTTTCTGTCTTGGAAAGATTTCATACCTGTACAAATGATATTGTTATCTACAGAAATAGTTGTGAAGATTTTAATTCTGCTTTTGATTTGTATGTATAAAGGCTAAAGACTCATTAATATGATCAGGTTTATAGTTACCACCACATTAAAATAATGCTTCAAAAGTCTGGCAAAAGTATTTAGAAGTCACTAAAATATTCTGTTTCTCCTCTCTGATCTTTGGATGTATCTCATTCCTTTAGCAGTACATAACATAAACACTTTCTTGTTTAAAACATTTAGATTCTTGTCTAGCAAAAATAAGAGCTGAATTTTGATACAGCAAACATCCAGTGTCAGTATTCAGCATCTCTCCAGAAGTAAGCTGATTGCAAAGGCAAGTGTTGCCATGCAAATGGCCATACAAGGTTAACAGGGTCTCTGCCCCTCAGAACTGGAAGAGTCACTTGACATCCATACAGAGATGGGTTGAACTGGGGCAGAGATGAAGCCTGCGTAATTTTTATTTGTTCCTGTTTATTTGTAGTCCTAAGAGGAGCTGAGGCATAAAATGTTTAATTCACAGGCCTTACTTTTCCCGAGATCTTGTTCTTCTGTCATCAGCAAGTACAATTGTCTCACGTAACAAAAGCTCCTCTTAGGCTGGAAACTGAAGGGCACTTTAATATGATTACATTCAGGCTACATCTTGTTCCATGCTCTCCAGTTTTGTACTTGGTTTTGTACTTTGTCTAGGCTTATTTTTATGTTGAGCACCGGAAAAAGGCAGTAGTACCTCTAGCAAGTTATTTTTTGTAAATTTTCTCCTAAAAGCAAGCACTAATGTGATCTTATGTCTTCCTTGTACGTGCTTAAAAAGGGGCATTCGCAAAGCCAGCTTCAATTTTGAATGTGTCATCAATTTGTTTCAACAGGAATCAATGAACAGTCTTTGGTCTGAGACTGCCTCTTTTGAAGACTGGTCAGTTAATAACAAAGACTCACGATAGGTTCAAAATGCTAATGTACACTTACAGCTTATATGCAGACCAGAAAATTGATTTCTGAGTTACAAAATGCAAGCAATAGTTTTGGCATATTCAACTGTTTCACATTAAAATACTCCTTTAATATTCTTAACTGATACCTGCTTTTTCAACATCTCTGCTTAATTAAAAGCCATGCTGCACTTTAGGCCTATAGGATGAACTGTTAGCAAATAATGTTTCCTTAGTAAATTAATCAATTCTCATAAAAAGGTTTTTTTCTCTGCCAACTTTCGGAACAGAGCTGCATATTTATGACATAGGTGCATAAACATTTAAGATATCCTGCTGCCAATATGGTAATCACCTAAATCAATAAAATACCAAGAGATGTTGGAGTAACAAAAAGATTACATAAATTGTGATCCTGAAATAGCAATTTTAAATCCCAGAGGGCTCATAAGTAACTGTAGATAATTTTTTTTTTTGTTTTGTTTTTGTTTGTTTGTTTGTTGATGGACTGTAAATTTGATTAAATAACTCTGGCTTGTTTATGCATCTATCTCTCATTTCCTGTTGTATCTGCTCTCTCTGAGATTGGGTAGGCAACCTAATGTTCCTAAAAGTTGAAAAAAATAGAGCTGTTATTTGTGAGACAACAGCAATTCCCAGAACTAAAACTGAAAAATCAAAAGCAATCACGATTTCTCAGAGAACCTGTTAGGCTTTGTACTGATGAAGGAGAATGTTCTTGCTCTGTTCTTCTGCGTGCTTGTATGAGTTGTTAATATTTCGTGGGTTTTTTTAAATTTCTTTTATATTAAACAGTTTGGGTTTTTTTACTGCAGAAGAGAAGGGTATTCGTGCTTAATTTCAGTGCACATCTGATTCCAGCTGCATCTAGTTGCCAAACAAGAACAGTCTGGATAATTAGCATCTCTAAATACAACATTGTCTTTATAGACAGCAGGGTATCAGGCACTGCTTTTGAAAGACAGCTATAGCCATGATTTCTTTTCCAGCTCGCACAATAGGAGGGTGTTTATTTAGCTGCAGCTTTTGTAACTGTAATACCTTCAAATACAAGCATACTTAACATTGGAAATCTGTTATCTCCCTTAACTGTGTTATCTCCCTTAACCACTATTTCCCTAAATTTCAGCATCCTTCATGAAATCACTCTGTGTTACCCTTTGTGACATGAGAAAAGAATGAAAATTAAGTATGTAATAACTGGAAAAGCAGATACTAGAAATGGTCATGCAAATATAACAAATAATGTTAGCTTCCATGAAGTGTTGAGTCTTATATGAAAAATTGATGTAATCAGCAATCAGATTTTCAAATGTCTAGAAACATCTCTGCACAGTGTAGTAATGTTTTAGATGAGTAATGTTTATTTTGCACACAGAAGTGCAGCCTTAGGCCTGCACAACTACAACAATACTATCACTATCTACATAGCACTATTTACAGTACTATATGCACAGCAATGCTGGGCCAGCTGCATTAAAAATCTTTGTGGATCTATCAGTGAGCAATGAATCTTTAACTACCAACTGCACTCATCTTTTTACAGATGTCCTCACAGAGGAACTGTACTTCAGAGGGTACCAGAACTGGGTTACTAACTTCAACCCATCACATAATAGATGGATTGGCCCATTTGATATCTGCCAGATTTTTTTTTCCAAGTATCACACCAAAGAAGTAACCCCAAAATCTCTGCAGATGTTGTCACATTTTTTTGTCAACTTGGGATCCAAATTACATGCAGCATAATCTGGTGGAGAAATTTTGACCAGGTTAACCTGGTTTTTATGTACAAATTGCTCTTATTCTCTTGTCTACAGCTTAACTTTCTGTATTTGTTTTGGTTTTCTTTTATTTCATTTTTTTAGGCATTTAGAAAACAAATATTATGAAGCCTGTGAATTTTGCAAGAAACATAAAATGACAATTCACTATGTGATCTATGGAATTTTAATAACAGGTACAGTATATTACACCCAGGTTTGCTGAAGGCTTATTTATTTACCTGTAGAAGATTATAGAATGTGCCAGTCTTCTTTTTGACACAAAATCTCTTGACTGTCTTAAAGAATACATTTGAAAGGAGGTATAAAGTAATTTATTCCCAGAAAAAGCTCCAGATTTCAAATCCTCCACTGGTTCTCAATGTAACAAAAGCACAGCTCTTGCTACACTGCTCCTCTAGCACCTTTCATCTCTGACTAGCAATTACATTTGGGATAAGTTTTTCAGTCTTTGTCTACTCATCTCCAGTTACCAGTTCCAGTTACTCATCTCATTACCAGTTCCTCTGCCAGAGGGCCATTAAATTACAGTTTTAGGAACTTGCCTCAAACTATGAATCACATAATCACAGAACCAGCATAATTGGAAGAGACCTCTAAGATCACTGCATCCAACTGTCAACATCCCCCACAAATAAAATACATGTATCAATAGCTGTATCATCCACTAGATCGTGTCCCATGGTGCCTCATCTATACGGCTTAAATACTTCCACTAATGGTGACTCCACCACATCCCTGGGAAGTCCATTCCAATGCCTGATTACCCTCTCAGTAAAGAATTTCTTCCTTGGATCTACTGTAAGCCTCCCCTGATGCAACTTCAGGCCATTTCCTGTAGTCCTATCATTGTTCACTTGAGATAAGAGCTCTGCACCCACCTCACTAAAACTTCTTTCAGTGAAAGATAAAGTGAAAAATAAGGTCTCCTTGCAGGTGCTTCAGCCTTTCTCACGGGGCTTGTTCTCCAGACCCTTCACACTTGGTTGCCCTTCTCTGAACTTGCTCCAGCACCCAGAACTGAACACAGCATTCAAGGTGTGGTCTCTCTAATGCCAAATACAGGGTCACAAGCACTTCCCTTCTCCTGCTGGCCACACTGTTCCTATACAAGCTAGGATGCTGTTGGCCTTTTTTGCCACCTGGGCACACTGATAGCTTACATTTTTCTGGGTAGCAGCCAGCACTCCCCAGGTCTTTTTCTGCTTGGCAACTTTCCAGCCACTCCTCCCCCAGCCTGTAGAATTGCATGAGGTTGTTGTGATCAAAGCGCAGGACCTGGCACTTGGCCTTTTCAAACCTCATATTACTGCCCTTGGCCCACTGGTCCAGTATGTCCTGGTCCTTTTGTAGAGCCTTCCTACCCTTGATCAGATCAACATTCCCACCCAACTTGGTGTCATCTGCAAACTTGCTAAGGAAGCCCTTAGTCTCCTCATCAAAATCATTAATGGAGACATTGAACTGAGCCCTGGGGAACACCACAGGCAACTGGTCACCAACTGGATTTAACTCTTATGACTGCAACTCTCAGGGCTCTGTCCTGTAGCCAGCTTTTAACCCAATAAAGGGTATACATGTCTATGTTATGAGCCCCCAGCTTCTTGAGGAGAATGCTGTGGGAGATGGTGTCAAAGGCTTCACCGAAGTCCAGGCTGTGTTGTCCACAGCCTTCCCCTTGTCCACTAGGCAGGTCAACTGGTCACAGAATGAGACTTGCCTTTCCTGAACCTATGCTGGCTGGGCCTGATCCCCTGCCTGTTCTGCAGTTGCCATCTGAGTGCACTCAAGATGGACTGCTCCACAACTTTTCTGGGCAATGGGGTCAGGCTGACAGGCTTATAGTTTCTCAGATCCTCCTTCCAGCCTTTCTTGTAGGTGGATGTCACACTGGCAAGTGTCCGCTCCTCTGGGACCTCCCCTGTTAACCAAGACTGTTGATAAATGATGGAGAGAGGCTTGGTCAGCTCCTCTGCCATCTCTTGCCCACCAGTGGATCCCATCCAGCCCCATAGGTGTCTAAGTGTCCAGGTGCTGTAGCAGGTCATAAACTGCTTCCTCTGGAATAATGGAGGGATTGTGGTGCTTTCCATCCATGTCATCCAGCTCAGTGCACTGAATACTCTGGCAGTGGCTGGTCTGACTAAGGAAGACAGAGGGAGAGAAGGTATTAACTCATTCAGCCTTTTCCTCATCCTTGGTTGTAACATTTCCCTCTGCATCCAATAAGCGATGGAGATTTTTTTCTGGCTCTATTTTTATTATTGATATATCTGTAAAAACTTTTTTTTGTTGTCCTTTATGGCAGCAGCCAGATTGAACTCTACCTTGCCTTTTTCCATCCTAATTTTTTCTCTATATGACCTAATTCTGTATATTCTAATAATCTCTGTACTCATCACAAGATGCCTGCCCCTTCTTCCACGGAGGTAAACTCTCCTTTTTTTTTCCCTAAGTCCTGGTAAAAGTTCCCTATTCAGCCAAACTGGTTGTCTTCCTTGACATTTTGTTTTACAGTGCATGGGGACAGGCCTCTCCTGTGCTTTCAAGATTTCCTTCTTGAACAGCTTTCCTGGACACCTTTGTCCTTTAGGACTGCCTCCCAAGGCATTCAGTGTCCTGAACAGGCTGAAGTCTGCCCTTCAGAAGTCCATGCTAACCCCCCTCCTTGCTTTACCTGGGGCTGATAACTTGACCATTTTGTGGTCACTAAGCTGAAGATGGCCTCCTACCACTGCATTCCCCACCAGTCATTCCCTGTTTGTGAAAAGGAGATCTAGTGAGGCACCCCCTCTGGTAGGCTGGCTTACCAGCTGTGTCAGGAAGTTATCTTCCATACTCTGAGGAACTGTCGCCTCCATAGCCTGTCTCCTATCTGCTACATTATGCTTCCAGCAGACTTTGGTAGGTTGAGTCCCCCACTAGAACAAAGGACAGTGGTTTCAAGGCTTCTTCCAGCTGCTTGTAGAATGCCTCATCTGGCTCCTCATCCTGTTTGGGTGGTCCATAACAGATACCCAACAGGATGTTCGCCTTATTTGCCTTCTCTCTCATTGTTACCCATAGACCCATAGAAATCACAATTAAAAAGTCAGGCACCTACCCAGAAGGGACTTATATCAGCAGGCTAGAAATAGAAGTTTTCTGTTCTGACCAGTATCACTCACTATCACTTGATACCTAGCAAATGTTTGGTAGAGGAAATGTGTTTTATTCTGCGTCAATGACTGCAAAGTTATTCAGATATTTTTCTTTGTGCCTTTCCTCATTAATCAGTAGGTTGTTTTTTTCCCTTCCACTTCACCCAATTTCTTTATGATATCCTCCTACTTGACCACTGGGAACACAAAGGCCTAAAATATGTTTGTGTGATAGGTATCAGCATACCATCAAGTGTTTATAAAAGATCTAATTGCATGCTGAATAACCTGCCCTTCAAGCGTCAGCTAATCTGTCAGTTTCATAGGGTAGACTTAGCTTGGCTCAAGGAAGTGAGCCCTAAGGGTATGTCAGGGTTTCATACCCTAATCTATAAAAAAACAACTTACCTTGAGAAAATCAATTGTTTCTTACTCACCATAGGCAAAATCAGATTAATATTTATGAGAAACTGGATATAGGGTTGGCCAGGATGTATTAGCAATGAACCTACCAAATGACAAAGCATTTCATAGGCACTTTACAGAACAAACTACTTCTAAGTTTCCCCAGTTACTTGAGAAAGCCATCAAATTGGGCAATTGGCAAATGTTTCTCAGTGTTCTAGTTTTATTGGACAACTCATCATTCTCTGAAAGATGGAACAAGACCCTGTGTTCGCACTTTTTACACAGGAAAAATCCGTCCCATAGAGGTGTAATTTTTCCCAAGTGATTAATGTGTTTGATATGAACTTGTCTTGACCAAAGCATATATCCTGCTTTGACAGAATGAAAGCCACTTTTCATATCAGTAAGCATATGGTAACAATACTGTCTTTGAAAGCAAAATCTTTCAGTATTTAGGCTGGGTTATAAAAGCACTTAGAAGTTAAACACAGTTCTGACTTTAACAACATTCTTTAAATCTAATATTTTATTCTGTTCTTAAAAAGACCAACCTAACTGACATGTATATTCTTGTTCCTGTGACAGCATACCTGGTAGTAGTTACTGCAGCGTGCATCTTCAGTTTTCAGAGAGCCTTGCCACTGTTGATCATCACTGCTCTAGCCATCTTCTTTGTTTTCTGGGATTTTTTAATAGCTAAATATGAAGACAGAATTTCTGCATTCTTTTCTCCTGTAGAAAGATATCTGAAGAAACAGTGGTTTTGGCTGAAATGGTAAGTATTAATTACTTCCTATTTATCCAGAAGGACAAAGCATTAGTCAGTTTACCCCTACAGTTTTATCTCAGTCTGCATTCTCATAAGCACAGGGAGATGGCTCAATCATACAAATTGCAGTGGAACCAAAAATACAGATGTCAGGCACAGCTTCAAGATTGCAATGCAGTAGCTGGTTTCAAAAATCTTGACCAAAAGTGAAAAAATTATTCAAAATAAGATGGGACAAATTTGTGGTTGCAAGAGAACATGTTCACAGAAGTTCATGTGTGTTGTAGTCTTCTGAAATAATTTTGCAAGCTAAAGACTGAAGTGTGTTGTCCAGACACTACTTCCTCCCATATCCCCATAGTAATTTTTACTTGGGCTTCTGGAATGTCAACATGACAACCACATTTAGTGTCCTAAGACCATATAACCTTGTTTGGGATGGTAGACATTAGTGGGTAAAGGGTAGATACTTAGATCTTTCACATGCTTATTGCAAAGCATCCTTGGGCAGTTACCAGGAATATTTAAGTTATTCCTGGGAAAATGGGGAGCCAAAGGAGGCTTGTAGACCAAAGAAAAGACCACATGAAATCTCATTAAAAAAAATAAATAAATCGACCTTCTATCTCAGCTTGATCACCTTCTATCTGAGAGAGAAAGAGCTCTAAATAGGAGTCATTAGGAGCACAGAAAGATTTTGAAGTGGTTTTGCCACATGACTAGGAATTTTAAAGAAATTTGCTATATAGGAGCCACAGAGTAATCATACAGAGACACCTCATTAGACTAGCTGTCAGCCTCTGTGGTGGAAGGAGCAAGCAGAACAGGAGAGCCCTGGCAAGCAGATAAGTAAATGCTGTACTACCTGGGCTGCAGTCTTGAAATATCCCAGAGTAAGTGCTTAACTGTACTCATGGATTCCTCCAAGAAACAGAAAGTCTCTCAGGTGTAGAAAGTATAATTCAGCATTGCAATGGAAAGTCATATTGAGCAGCTGAACTGCAATGTTTCTGATCCATGTCTAAAACCAGAATTTGGGTATCAAGGTACCATTGAAATCAGTGGAAAATAAAAAACTGTTAGACCCAATAAATTAAAGAACTGGAACTAGTTTTTGCCTCTGTAAATAGAAGGATGTATTTCCTGGTCTCTGAGGCTGTTGATGTGATAATTACCTTCATTATGCAAGGTGAATATGGTTCTGTTATAGTGGGGATGATAGAAACACTGTCCACAGACATACTCATGGTGCTTGTCATTGTTTCTGCTATAGCTAAAATTGTTGAGACCAAAAGTTATTTTTCAAAATAGATTACAGCCTGTGGCGAAGAAGTAAACAAGTAAGTTTATAACCTGCTCCTCAATAGCATGTGTTTCATAAGCCTGCCAGTTAAACAGCACAGCTCAATTCATTTTTTAAAAAGCCTGTGAAAAGCCTAGAAAAGTAAAAGGAGGATGGAGTCAGAAAGGAAGGTATTTTCTCACACTTTATTTAATAGAAATAACACTCAGACAAGGCTTACTTATGTTTCATTGGGTTTCCCCCACATTCTGACTCTGGGGACATATTTGGAGGACCTTTCTGTATGCCATTAAGGGATGTTGCTGAGAGCTTCATCAGCAAAGGCAGGTTCCTGCTTTTTTACAGCTATATGTTCCAGCTCAGTATGTTGCTCAGGAAGTTTGTTCAAAACAGAGATGTAAATGCTGTGTGGATGGGAAGAAATATCAGGTCTTCTTCAGGTTGCCACGTCTATTTTTTTTCCCTAGGGTGTTGCGTGCAGGTCTTGCTTTAATTGTCACATGCTGGCTCATATTTGACACAGCAAAACAGGGATCTCACCAGCTGATCTCCTTTGGTGGGCTTATGATGTATGTTCTCTTGATGGTTATCTTTTCCAAATATCCAACCAGAGTGAGTATTTTGTTGTTTCATCTTATGGTTTGTTTGTTTGTTTGTTTGTTTGTTTGATGTCTCAAACTTTTTTGCCCTACCCTAACAGTAAGTTCAATAAGTGTAACAGAAAACCTGAGAAATTCAAAATTTAAGCTTGACAAAACTCAGTAATCTGTTTAAAAGAAATTTTGCTCTGACATCTTGTGGAGCATGGGTGGGTGGGGCTGTACCAGCACCTGGCTCTCACTACTTCGGGAGGCCACTGCCCATCCTTCATTCCAGCTTTGATGCAGATTTCCTTTTCCTTTTCCTTTTCCTTTTCCTTTTCCTTTTCCTTTTCCTTTTCCTTTTCCTTTTCCTTTTCCTTTTCCTTCTCCTTCTCCTTCTTCTCCTGCTCCTTCTCCTTCTCCTTCTTCTCCCCCTTCTTCTTCTCCTTCTTCTCCCCCTCCTTCTCCTCCTCCTTTTATTTGTCTTTTTCTCTTCCTTAGCCTTTTCCCTAGCCTTTTCTTTTTCTTTTCTTTTTCTTTTTCTTTTCCTTTTCCTTTTCCTTTTTTTCTTTTTCTTTTTCTTTTTTTCTTTTTCTTTTTCCTTTTCTTTTTTTTCCTTTTCCTTTTCCTTTTCCTTTTCCTTTTCCTTTTCCTTTTCCTTTTCCTTTTCCTTTTCCTTTTCCTTTTCCTTTTCCTTTTCCTTTTCCTTTTTCTTTTCCTTTTCCTTTTCCTTTTCCTTTTCCTTTTCCTTTTCCTTTTCCTTTTCCTTTTCCTTTTCCTTTTCCTTTCCCTTTTCCTTTTCCTTTTCTTTCTCCTTCTCCTTCTCCTTCTCCTTCTCCTTCTCCTTCTCCTTCTCCTTCTCCTTCTCCTTCTCCTTCTCCTTCTCCTTCTCCTTCTCCTTCTCCTTCTCCTTCTCCTTCTTCTTCTCCCCCTCCTTTTTCTCCTTCTTCTCCTTCTTCTCCCCCTCCTTCTCCTCCTCCTTTTATTTGTCTTTTTCTCTTCCTTAGCCTTTTCCTTAGCCTTTTCTTTTTCTTTTCCTTTTTTTCCTTTTTCTTTTTCTTTTTCTTCTTTTTCTTTTTCTTTTTCTTTTCTTTTTCTTTTTCTTTTTTTTTCTTTTTCTTTTACTTTTTCTTTTCCTTTTCCTTTTCCTTTTCCTTTTCCTTTTCCTTTTCCTTTTTCTTTTCCTTTTCCTTTTTTTTTTCTTTTTCTTTTTCTTTTCCTTTTTCTTTTTCTTTTTCTTTTCCTTTTCTTTTTCTTTTCCTTTTCCTTTTTCCTTTTCCTTTTCCTTTTTCCTTCTTTTCTCTTTTCCTTTTCCTTTTTCTTTTTTCTTCATTTGCTTCTGGAGCATCAGTGTAAGCTGAGACAGGCCTTCTCTATGCTTTCCACCCACAAGAGATACATCACAGTCCTCAGACATCACAAGCAATCTTTTGAGGACATTGTCATCACATTAATGTAAATTGCATGGAACTGGAGCTGTGGTTCACTGATGTAGCTTTTAATCCCTCACAACTTTGATTCACACTGCAAATGTAGTAGCTGAGAAGGGGCTGAGGCCCCTAAACACACTTCCATAGGCTTGTCAATGCTAGTAATTTTAATTTTTCAGGTGAGATGTCTACTCTGTACTGATGTGGTATTATAGAAGGGTTACTGAAACCACCACAATTCTTAACTTCAGCTTTGTGCATGCCTAGCATACAGCACATGCTTTCATGAGTCATATACAAGTCATTGTCCAGGTCACCAAGTCTCACTAACACTTCTGCAAAATTCCTGTGTCAGTGCTGAGACTTTCTTAATGGGAAAAGTCTCCTCAGCAGGGAATAACAGACCTGCCCTTCCCCATCCTTTGCAGCTGCTGCTGTCTCCAACTGAGGTGAAAACTCACGTACTCCAGGTGCTTTGCAGTCTCCCCTGGGTCCTCATTACACCTAATTGGCTTGTATTACTCAAACATCATCTGAATAAATGAGAGTACCATATCCGCTCTTTGCCTTGTAAATTATCAGACTCAGTTTTCACAAAACAAAGATGTTTTCTAAAGCATCAGAGCAAAAATATGCAGTGTGGGGACAAACCGGTTACAGGCACCCACGGATTTTTCTACAAATGCCTTTGTGTCATATGAATCCCAATAGCTAACAGTCAATATTCTCAAATATCAAAGCTCTTTAAAAGGGTAATAGAAACAGAATCGAAGTTACGTAAGTACACAAAATAACGTGTAGCAAAATCTCCTTATTCCCAGTCCAGGGTAAGTGGTGAATCCACATTCTCAGTATTTTTGGATGTCTCCATTCCAGTGGAAAGGAAGGGGAAAAGGAAGGGAAAAAGGAAAGGAAAAAAAGAAGGGAATGAAAGGGAAGGAAAGAAAGGAAAAAAAGAGAGGAAAAAAGAAAGGGGGAGAAAAAAGAAAGGGAAGGAAAGAAAGGAAAGAAAGAAAAAGAGAGGAGAGGAGAGGGGAGGGGAGGGGAGGGGAGGGGAGGAGAGAGGAGAGGAGAGGAGAGGAGAGGAGAGGAGAGGAGAGGAGAGGAGAGGAGAGGAGAGGAGAGGAGAGGAGAGGAGAGGAGAGGAGAGGAGAGGAGAGGAGAGGAGAGGAGAGGAGAGGAGAGGAGAGGAGGAGAGGAGAGGAGAGGAGAGGAGAGGAGAGGAGAGGAGAGGAGAGGAGAGGAGAGGAGAGGAGAGGAGAGGAGAGGAGAGGAGAGAGAGAAGAGGAGAGGAGAGAAGAGAAGAGAAGAGAAGAGAAGAGAAGAGAGAGAAGAGAAGAGAAGAGAAGAGAAGAGAAGAGAAGAGAAGAGAAGAGAAGAGAAGAGAGGAGAGGAGAGGAGAGGAGAGGAGAGGAGGAGGAGAGGAGAGGAGAGGAGAGGAGAGGAGAGGAGAGGAGAGGAGAGGAGAGGAGAGGAGAGGAGAGGAGAGGAGAGAAGAGAAGAGAAGAGAAGAGAAGAGAAGAGAAGAGAAGAGAGAGAAGAGAAGAGAAGAGAAGAGAGGAGAGGAGAGGAGAGGAGAGGAGAGGAGAGGAGAGGAGAGGAGAGGAGAGGAGAGGAGAGGAGAGGAGAGGAGAGGAGAGAGAGGAGAGGAGAGGAGAGGAGAGAGAGAGAGAGAAGAGAAGAGAAGAGAAGAGAAGAGAAGAGAAGAGAAGAGAAGAGAAGAGAAGAGAAGAGAAGAGAAGAGAAGAGAAGAGAAGAGAAGAGCAAGAGAGAAGAGAAGAGAAGAGAAGAGAGAAAGGGAGAGGAGAGGAGAGAAGAGAAGAGAAAGGAGAGGAGAGAAGAGAAAGAGAAAGGGAGAGGAGAGGAGGGGAGAAGAGAGGAGAGGAGAGGAGAGAGAGCAAAGGGAAAGGGAAAGGGAAAGGGAAAGGGAAGGAAAGAAGAAAGGAAAAAGGGAAAAGGGAAGGAAGGAAAAGGAAAAAGGAAAAGGGAAAAGAGAAAAGGGAAAAGGGAAGGAAAGGAAAAGGAAAAGGAAAAGGGAAGGAAAGGAAAGGAAAAGGAAAAGAAAGGAAAAGGAAAGGAAAAGAAAGGAAAAGGAAAAGAAAGGAAAAGGAAAAGAGAAGGAAAGGAAAGGAAAAGGGAAAGGGAAAGGAAAGGGAAAGAGAAAGAAAAGAAAGAGTCTGTTTCTTGTTTTCCTACTACTTGTAGTCTCTGATCCTGAAGTGGGCAAGTCTGTACCTTACTTAGCTGTGTTTTCAGCACCTAGCTCAGATGGAGACATGTACGTGTCAGAGCTCTCATTAAGATAAGTGATTCACAGTTCAAGTCCCACTGCACCTTGTTTTGGCAGCTGCTCCTATCCTGTACCGTAATCAGACAATCCTTTAGCAAACATATAAAGTAAATTGTCACTTTTTTGTTAAGTAACAAAGTGTTTATTTTATTTGTTTTAATATCTAGGTTGCTTGGAGACCAGTCATTTCAGGCATAGGAATGCAGTTTGTTCTTGGGCTTCTTATTCTGAGAACCAAAGTGGGATTTGACGTCTTTAACTGCCTCGGCATTCAGATCCAGGTAAGCTACTGGTGTAAAAAAAATATTTTTTATATAATTTTCTGTTTGAAACTCTTACATAACAGCTAGGCAGTTCAAGGGTCCGTTTGCCCTAGATGTTTGCTACTCTTGAGAAAAGCTAGGGTCTCAGAAAGGTAACTGACTACCTGAATTCAACCTTCGCATTTCTTTTTTGTCCAGTTAATACAAGACTATATGGACAGGCTAATAAGTAATGACCAGAGTGACCCTATTTCTTTATGGCTTTACCATCTTTGGGTTGGAAGTACAGCTTGTCATAGAATCATAGAATCATAGAATTGGCTGGGTTAAAAGGGACCTCAGAGATCATCAAGTCCAACCCTTGATCCACTACTGCTGCAGTTACCAGACCATGGCACTGAGTGCCACATCCAGTCTCTTTTAAATGTCTCCAGGGATGGAGAATCCACCACTTCCCGGGGGCAGCCCACTCCAATGTTTGATCACCCTCTCAGTAAGAAATTCTTTCTAATGTCCAACCTAAACCTCCCCCGGCACAACTTGAGACTGTGCCCTCTTGTCTTGCTGAGGGTTGCCTGGGAAAAGAGACCAACCCCCCCCTGGCTACAGCCTCTTTTCAGGGAGTTGTAGAGAGTGATGAGGTCTCCTCTGAGCCTCCTCTTCTCCAGGCTGAACAGCCCCAGCTCCCTCAGCCTCTCCTCATAGGATCTGTGCTCGAGTCCCTTCACCAGCTTGGTTTGCCCTCCTTTGGACCTGCTCCAGGACCTCGATATCCTTCCTAAACTGAGGGGACACAGGAGCTGGACACAGGACTCGAGGTGTGGCCTCACCAGCACTGAGTACAGGGGCAGAATCACTTCCTTGGACCTGCTGGCCATGCTGTTCCTGATACAGGCCAGGATGCCGTTGCCTTCTTGGCCACCTGGGCACACTGCTGGCTCATGTTCAGCTTCCTGTCAATCCAGACTCCCAGGTCCTCTCTGCCTGGCTGCTCTCAGCCACTCTGTGCCCAGCCTGGAGCTCCCCATGGGGTTGTTGTGGCCAAAGTGCAGGACCCCGGCACTTGGCCGTGTTGAACCTCATCCCATTGGAATCAGCCCATCTCTCCAGTCTGTCCAGGTCCCTCTGCAGAGCCGTCCTGCCTTCCAGCTGATTGACACTTCCCCCCAGCTTAGTGTCATCTGCAAATTTGCTGATGATGGACTCAATCCCCTCATCTAAATCATCAATAAAGATATTAAACAGAACTGGGCCCAACACTGATCCCTGGGGGACACCATTGGTGAGCGGCCGCCAACTGGATGCAGCACCATTTAGCACCACTCTCTGGGCCCGGCCCTCCAGCCAGTTCCTAACCCAGCACAGAGTGCCCCTGTCCAAACTGTGGGCTGACAGCTTTTTCAGGAGAATGCTGTGGAAGATGGTGTCAAAGGCCTTGCTGAAGTCCAGGTAGACCACATCCACAGCCTTCCCCTCATCCACCAGGCGGGTCACCTGATCATAAAAGGAGATCAGGTTGGTCAGACAGGACCTGCCCTTCCTAAACCCGTGCTGGCTGGGTCTGATCCCTTGTCCATCCTGTAGGTGCTGTGTGATTCACTGAGGATGATCTGTTCCATAACCCTGACAGGCACTGAGGTCAGGCAGAGGTCAGGCTGACAGGCCTGGAGTTTTCTGGGTTCTCCTTCCAGCCCTTTTTGTGGATTGGCGTGACATTCACCAACTTCCAGTCATCTGGGATGTCCCCAGTTAGCCAGGACTGTTGGTAGATGATAGAGAGAGGCTTGGCGAGCTCTTCTGCCAGCTCTCTCATCACCCTTGGGTGGATCCCATCTGGTCCCATGGACTTGTGGGGATCCAAGCAGTTCAACAGGTCACTGACTGTTTCCTTCTGGATTACAGGGGGGCTGTTCAGATTCTTGTCACCTTCTATAAGCTCCAGAAGCCAGCTGTCCTCAGGATAACCTGTCTTACTGTTGAAAACTGAGGCAAAGAAGGTGTTAAATACCTCAGCCTTTTCTTCATCTTTGACAACTATATTCCTGCCCATGTCCAGTAAAGAATGGATGTTTTCCTTGCCCCTCCTTTTGCCATTGATGTATCTGTAGAAGGACTTTTTGTTATCCTTCACAGAGGTGGCGAGACTCAGTTCAAGTTGTGCCTTTGTCTCTCTAATTTTCTTTCTGTACAACCTAACTATATTCCTAAATTCCTCCTGAGTAGTTAGCCCTTTTTTCCATAATTGGTAGGCCCTCTTTTTAACCCTAATTTCTTTCAAGTCTCCCTGTTCAGCCAGACCGGTCGTCTTCCCCACTGGCTTGCCTTTCGGCACACCAGGACAGCCTGCTCCTGTGCTTTCAAAACTTGCTCCTTGAAGTACATCCATCCCTGCTGGACCCCTTTGTTTTCAAGGGCTGTTTCCCAGGGTATACTCTGGAGTAGTCTTCTGAATAGGCCAAAATCTGCCCTCCGGAAGTCCAACATAGAGATTTTATTGACGACCCTCCTTGTATCCCTGAGTATTGAAAACTCTATTATTTTGTGATCACTGAGTCCCAGACATCCACCGACCACTACATCTCTCACCAGCCCCTCTCTGTTTGTGAAAAGGAGGTCAAGCGGGGCTCCATCCCTGGTAGGTTCATTTACCAGCTGGAGCAGGAAATTGTCTTCTATACACTCTAGGAATCTCCTAGACTGCCTCCTCTCTGCTGTGTGGAGTTCCCAGCAGATGTCCAGCAGGTTAAAGTCACCCACAAGACCAAGGGACGGTGATTTTGAAACATCTGCCAACTGCTTGTAGAATAATTCATCACCCTCATCCTCCTGATTGCGTGGTCTGTAACAGACTCCCACCAGGATATCAGCCTTGTCTGCCTTCCCCCTGATTCTGGCCCACAGGCACTCCACCTTGTTATTACCGACTTCAACTTCTACAGAGTCACGAGACTCTGACATATAGGGCTACCCCTCGACCTCTCCTACCCTGCCTGTCCCTTCTGAAGAGCCTGTGCCCACCCATGGCAGCACTCCAGTCATGGGACTCATCCCACCACGTTTCCATGGTAGCGATTACATCAGAGCTTTCCTGCTGCACGATGGCTTCCAGCTCCTCCTGTTTGTTGCCCATGCTGCGTGCATTGGTGTACATGCACTTCAGCTGGGCTGCTGGTTTGTCTCTTAACTTGGGCTGTCCACCCTTGGGCTCCTTTCTGGAGAGCCCAGTTTCAGCCCCTCCCCCCTTCAAACCTAGTTTAAAGCCCTCCTTATCAGCCCCGCCAACTTATGGGCTAGAGTCCTTTTTCCCCTGTTAGATAGATGCAGCCCACCTGGTATGCTGAAATTTGGCCCATAGTCAAAAACCCAAAGTTCCTCCAATGGCACCAATCCCTTAGCCACCTATTGATGAGATAGGCTTTCCTATTCCTCTCCTCGTTCATCCCCTCTACTGCAGGAACTGAGGCGAACACCACCTGTGCTCCTGTCCCATGAACTAATCGACCCAGGGCCCTGAAGTCCTTTTTAATCACCCTGGTACTTCTTCCATTAATGTCATCACTGCCAGCCTGGACTACCAGCAGTGGATAATAATCTGAGGGCTGGATTAGCTGAGGGAGTCTCCTACTAATATCTCTCACCCAGACCCCAGGAAGGCAGCAGACCTCCCTGTGGGATGGGTCCGGTCGACATACAGGGCCCTCAGTTCCCCTCAGAAGGGAGTCACCAACTACAACTACCCTTCTTTTCTTCTTTGTAGCTTGCACCCTTCAAAAACAAAACCACTATTGTGCCAAGGAACTCATAGAAACTCTTAGGCATGGCCCAACTCCAGAATGTCCTTGCAATGAACCTGATATGCTGAAAAACCTTGGGCTTTAGCAAGACAAAACTACGTTGTGTTCCAAGTACCTACAGTCCTCGCCCTGGGGGCATTTCATAGTTCTTACAACATATAGGAAAATCCATTCAGCTACAAGTAGTGAAATCCACAGCTGTGTGCAGCAAAGAATGTCTAGAGAGGGGACAGGAGCCATACAGAGGTGCTTCTGCAGGCAGTCTGAAAGGACAACATTTTTTCAAAAAGTCCATTACTGTAAAGGAATAAATAAGAAATCAAAAATGTAGATTAGAGAGTACCCACTGAAGGACATTCAGACTTTTCACCCCAGGGATACTATTCACACAGCTGTTCTTCACAGTAGAGATAATTAAATGCATTTAAAACAAGACAGTGCAGAATGTACTGTCTCTGCTCAGTAGCAAAGGCACAGGTCTGACGTCTGTCTGGCTGCTAATGTGCAAGCAGTGGGAGTCATCTGGGTTTTGTCACCAGGTTATCAGTCTGCCTTTTCAGTCTGAAGCAGGTCTGGTGCCCCCTTTTGTTAGCTCATTATGCCTTATCGTCACTCCATGTTTTTAGCTATTACATCTTCATTTTAAATGGTATAATTAGTTCTATATGTTGTCATTAGGAGTATGAAAATGCAGCACCGGATCAGAATTTGAAAGTAGAAATTGTTTTTAGACTAGCTTTTCCTTACTCATTTCAAAAGTCTTTTCTTCAGACACTGAATCTCAATTTTTAATGTTTTGCATTTACTTGCATAGGAGGGAGTGCAGAAATACTCTATCAAGATTAAAAAATATAAATTCTTATTTTAGTATAGCTTATGGCCTTGATTTTGTTGGATACAGCAGGAAAATGTGAGGCAGCCTGCACTCCAGGCAGTGTAGAGCAGAGACCCTTGGTTCAGCCAGGCACAGTCAGTAAAGCTTGGCCCCTTACGCAGTAGAGCACAAGCTCCTTTCACCTCACCAAATCTCTGCAAAACAATGAGTAGTATTTGCTTAGTTTTTGTCAGGACCTAGAGCTCCTGGCTAACTTTCTTTGTTTTCTGTCCCAGACTTTTCTGGAGTACTCTGACGTAGGTGCAAAGTTTGTGTTTGGTGAGAAATACACAGATCATTTCTTCGCTTTTAAGGTAAGATAGGTTTTATGTGTACTGTCTGTGGCAGATAAACATCAGAAAAAGGAAAAGTATGATTGGGAAATAAATTTGTTGTATGTCTTGTGATACCAGTGCAGCCACCAGAGAAATCAGCTAAGAAGTAAACTATTCCTTAATGTGACACTCTGAATAGAAAATCTGGGAATCCCACATAAAGCCCTTCATTTATTGCCACACAATGTGACATTAGGTTACACTTACTTAATCTCATTATAACAACATCTATTAAAAGTAAACACAGAACTTTGGGATATGTTTCTACAAAGAGTAAGTTAAAATGTCCTACCTGGTTACTGAAATAAATATTCACTGCTGCCTGTCTTCCCTACCACTGCCCAAGTAAAGCTTCTATATTGCACTGTTGTTCTATCCTGAATTGCTGTTTCTAGACCTCATAGACATTGCCCCTGTAGAAGTGGAAAGCACAGATGTATACCACATAGAAGAGTTAGAATCTGCCCATGAATAAGCAGGAAAAACTACATCATCATCATCATCATCCCTATTATTGTTGTTGTTATTATCATTATCATCATTGTTGTTCTTTTTGTTTTTGTTATGTTATATTGTTATTAGAATAATAATGAGATCCCAAGGACATTTCCCAGCTCTTTCTTAAAGACCCAGTTAGGAAAGGGCTGGAATACAGTTTATGTGCTCTGTAATCTTTTACCTGCACCTGCATCCTGTCTGGTTTTGCTCCCATGCTGTAGTATCTGCTGAGGTTGGAAACAAGAACATAAAAAGCAAAACAAACCAACAACAACAACAACAAAAAAATCAACCATGAAAAATTAACCAGGATTATCTTAGAGACCATTGTTTTGTCTGGTATTGCAGACAGCTGGCTGTGGACTTACATGCATTTTATCTTCTTTTCCTGGAGGTGCTATTCCAAAGTGGATATTTTTCACACATAGCTCTTTCACTGCTAAAGGGACAGATGCTACCTGTAAAATATGCTGCTACTAAGAACATTCAGAACATCTTTCAGCTAATTTATAAACTATATTTTAATTACAGTGTTTTTTTATCTTTTATTTCACTTTCCAGTCTCCTTTCACCTTTACTGAGCACTCAAATGATAATTTGCATTAGCAAGTACAAATCCTGGGAGTTAAATGGTTTCATTCCAGCTCCCAGTACTGTTTGTTTTTCCTGAATTTTTCCACAATCCCTCATGAAATACAATTTTTTTCAAGGGGATTTTTTAATGCTTCAGTTGTGATGCAAAATACTTAGCTCACTAAGGCCATAACTAAGTACCAGAAAGGCAAAAGTTTGCTTTTGTATATGCACACATCTATAGGTCTTATTCTATGGCATAATCAGCAAAGACATGGGATTTCTAGAAGAGAATAGCAGGGACAACTAGGTTATTTTCACACTTGAAAACAAGAAAGCAAAACACAGTTTTGAGCTAATTTTCAGAACTGCACATGTGTTGGTACAGAAATACGTATGGTAAACAGTGGCAGGCAAGCACACAGCAGAACCAGAACATACTCCATCTGATACTTCTGTAGAAAGAGATTTCTCTTCCAATATGAGTGCTTAACAGTCATCCTATTCTCTCTAGAAACAGAGAGAATTGTAATTGTAATTTAGGTGGAGATTAAGATGGTTGAAAATGATGTTTTGTATCCTTCAGGTATTTTATGAGGTTTGCACGTAGGCCTGAGCTATCCACATCTTGCCCCAGATCTTTCAGAGTGACATCCAAAAGAGAAATTTAATCTCAGTTTCTCTCTTAAGACATACTAAACAAGTCATAGGGTAGTCTTCCACAGGGAACTATTATAGGCCAGTTATGTCTATACTGCATCCTTAGGACTATGCAGGGACACGTCTGTTTTCTGCTAACTTAGATGGACACAGTTTCCAGAGCAGAAGTGTCCTTTGCACGCACCCAGTGGGCATTCTCATCAGTCTCACTACAGCCCATGAGCACATAGTCTTGGAAACACTAATTAGTCATTAATACATACGTTTGCATGTATAATCTGGGTTACTTAAAACGCATTTTTGTGTATGCAGATGCAGATTTTCAGAATTGTGGAAAAAACCCACACTTGCTCACAGAAACAAGCACACCTAAGTACTTAAGTCATCGGGAAAAAAACATCTATCCATTTGACAATGAAAGGCTGTTTGCTTCAAGCAAGCAGGGAATTAGAATTCTTTTATGTTAGTAGTTTCTTTTGTGTTCCAGGAAGATTATTGCTCCCTGAGAAAGGCTTTTCTTTAAAGGTCAGGCTTTAAGGTCTGAATCTAGTATATTCCTTAAACAGTAGCATCTTCTTTGAAAGATGATAAGGAAAAAAGTGAACATCAAACCACAAATGGGAGAAGTGTTAAGAGCAGCCAAGAATTTCAGCTCCCTGTCCTGCATGTAGCACAGGCAATAATCATGATCTGAAAACTCTTTAGTAAGGTCAAACCATATTGAGGAATTGACAATAAATATAAAACAATTAAAAATTATTTTCTTAGAGGTTGCATTATGGGAAGCATTAACTGAGCATTTGTAGGCCACATAAATGTAATTCTAAAGAGCTCTTTAGTAACATTTCTTCAGTGCAATGTTGTGGGATTTTTCAGAGCCCTTGTTAAAGCTGTTAATCAATTAAAACTTAACTATTTAAAGGTGTGGAGTAGTTACTAAGAGCTTTATATCTTGAAGATTAAACTTCCATGCAAGTTTATCTACAAATAGAAATACAATAGTTTAACCATGCATATAATTGTATTGCAGGCCCTTCCACTCCTCCCATATGCTAGCTCTTTTTGAGTTTTCCTCTATAGCTAAAGTCCACCTGACTTCCCTCTTGTGTTTCCTTTTGTGGGTCTCTCACTTTTCTCAGAGTTGACAACTGTCTCCACCTACAGGCTGTAGTGGTGTGTGTTTCCATATTAAACCAGTGATTTTTTTAATGGTTGAAGCAAATTGGAGACCATCTCTTTGTCACCTCCTGTTCAGACTACCCACATCTTTGAGGCTGTTACTTCTTTCTTTCCAGTTTCAAAACCACTGACTTAACACTTCAGAGTATTCACACTGTGGGGGGCTTTTCTGCTGAAGAGTTCTGGTTTTTATTTCAGTTGATCTGTTTGTTTCATATTAAGTGTTTTTCGTTGTGTTTATCTCTGCAGACAAGACAATTGAGATCTTGCTGCAATGTAAGGCAATTGAGAACTTGCTGCAATGTAATGTGTTCCCAGTAGCTTAGTTATATTCTGCTTATTTAAGAGTAATAGCTTGCCACTGTTTTCCACGTTATTTTGTTATGCCTTAGATGAAAGCTATCCTCGAATAGAAAAAACATTACTATTACTTAACTACCGAATGGTTCATGTGCTTTTCTGATGAAGACATAGTAGGTACCACATAGAGACACTAATGATTTAGGCAGGAGAGTTTAGTTATAAAATAGTCCCCAGCTTCTTCACAGTCAAGGCACAAAAGATCACAACTGGAAAACAAATTCCCCTTTTTTGTAAAGACAAATGGTCCATCTAAAAATGCTTGCAACCTCATAAATAGAAAAGCATATTTTAAATTTATGTAAGGCATTTTCAAAGGGTAGCAGCTGTCATCTAGCATAGGCAGAACATTGTATTCTCACTCCTTCAACTAAAACAAAATCACAGAGATACCTGAGAGCTCATTTCATCCCTTTGGAGTGAAAGATGGGAGGACACTCACAGTTTTTAACACTTAGTACAGACAGCTGACCTTTGCTTGTGTGCCCACTGTCTCTCCAGACCCATTTCCTGACAGGAATTACAGCAGTCCTTACCTGTGCCAAGGCATGGATTCAGCTGTGAGCCAGATGCCTCTCTGGCTAGAATGCACTTAGGACTAGGGAGGGGAAATAGCAGGAGAGAAATGGCAGTAGAGAAAGGTGTTATGTTTACTGAACTAAACTTTCTGCTGCCACTGCATGACAAACTACCCTGAGAGGATCACTAAAAGGATTAAAGAATTAAACTAGAGAAAGCAGCCTCATATTAACTTTTGAAAATCACAGGGATGTCTGATTTGTATTCTCTCCCTTTAGCAAGAGGATTCTCAGTAGTCTAAATTGAGTTTTCAAACCTTTATCAAATTGCTGATAGTACTAACTCTCCCCTATAAAATCACAGCTTTTATTAACTGAAAAGGTCTGAGGTAACAAAGTGTTCTTCATTCCATTCCTTGCTTTTATTTGGAATGCATTATGCCCTCAGTTGAACATATATTAAAGCTTCTGTGTATTAGTGGTACTGTTTTAACTGTAACTAATCTGTCTGCCTCATTTTGGACCTTTTGAGGGGGATTTTGCTTCCTGTTTTGTGCTCTCAGAGAAATGCTGAGATTCTGATTTAACTTATTTGAGCATCAAGTGATCATTAGTTTTATTCAGGATAAAAACACAGCGTATGTCATAACCCATCAGACAGTGGATTAGGCATTCGTGCAGTTCTTTTGAACTATGTCTCCACTGAAAGATACTTCTTTTCACTTCAATCTCTTCTTGTATTGAATAAGTACACACCTGTGAATTTTTTTTAACAAATTCTGTCTGTGCGTACAGTTACAGAGTTCTTGAATGCTCCACATTGGCATTATATAATGCTATAAGTAGAGCAGAATAAATAATAATGTGTTATTAAAAGGCAGCTCCACAGTATGAGTGGTTTGAGGAAGCTACCCTTGATTGTGTGAAATCAAGTCAGCTACAATATCAATCAAAATCTCTTCAACTTTTGCTTATCAAGAAGTCCAAACAGTGTTAGCACATACACAGAAAAGCTGAGCTCTCAACTCTTCACCACAGTCCCATTGGATATATTCCTGCTAATGGCTTGTGCATTCTATGGATGTACTTACTTATCCAAGTTTTTGTAGACATACTTTGAGCTGACTTGATGTGGATGTATGCTAATGCATATCACGTTAAACCAGCCAGTTGCAGAACTATTGTAAGCCTTTGGTTAGAAAGCTATGTCAATACAAGAAAAATAATAAGTTCTAGCACAAACACAAATGAGTCTAGAAGGTTCAAAAATTTACAGCATAAGTTAAGCCTTTTTTTTCGTGCCTTCAATTGTGTCTCCAGAAACATGATCCTCTTTTTCAAAAATTAAGTGGCTTATAGAACTGAGAAAAAGACAACCATTCTAGATGTGCTGATGATTTTGTGTCTTCAAATCAGGTCCTGCCAATTGTGGTTTTCTTCAGCACAGTAATGTCTATGCTTTACCATGTTGGATTCATGCAGTGGCTTGTTGCAAAGGTATGAATTTTTGCCAGTAGGTACTCCTTTGCCCACTATGGGACACTTCTTGAACACATGCAGCTGAACTGTGGCATTGGCCCTGACCAAGCTGCTAAGGGGTACATATATGAAAAGTAGTTGGTTTTTTTTAACTGGAAATAGTTCCAAATGCTGACACTGCAAAACCCTACTGGCATCACAGGCACATTTTCCTCCCCTCAACCTGGATTTATTGTTAACATCACAGCAGTTGTTAGGCTTGCCTACTTAGTTTTACCATTCCTCATATGCCATGCTTGCTTAAATCTTCCTTTGTGCCTGCCTCTCTCCCAGCCCAAAAAGTGCCACGTGGCGGCTGTATCACAGAGAGTGGATTTCTGCTTTCTACTAAGCATTGCAGTAGCAATTGCATATACCTCGCCACAGATTCCCCATAATAACATCAGAGGCTGGTTCCTTGCCTCATGCTCTTAAGTGTTCGCTTTCATCAGGTGCATCAGGTGCCACATCCAGTGGCAGTGTCCACTAAGAAAAGTCCACAGGAAGTCCTTTTCCTGCCCTGTCCACCCAATAAATTTATCATAGGAGGGAAAAGATGTTACTGCATGGTGACAGTTAAACCTTATTTGAAGATACCATTAAGACATCCTTTGTCCTTCTCATTCACAGAATTGTTATATAAGCATCACAAACCTCACTTAGCTGAAATAAGTGTGCTAAAATTTCTATGAGGCAATTTTATCCTTAATCTAAATTTCACTTTTTTTTCTCTTCATAAGATCAAAGTCCCTTTGGACAGGTACATAAAAGTAGCAAGAAGACGTCAAAAGATCTGCTTTGATTAATTTAATTTAACAATTTTGTATCCGGGAAGAGCCTAGGGTACTTTCATTTCTGTTTAATTATTCCTCCTTTGGCTTATTGCATTACTTATTTCATATCTTACTCTTAAATGAATGTGAAGCTGAAATGATTAAATCATGAAATATTTTAAGGTGTCTTAGAACTCCTCTGTTGGCATGATTAATTCAAATTCAAGAAGTGCATGAAACAGGAAGACCAATGTGTTGTTTCTTTTTTTTTTTTAGGTTGGTTGGATAATGCAGATTTTCCTAGGGACAACTCCGGTTGAGTCTCTGGTAGCTGCAGGTAACATATTTGTGGGTCAGGTGAGTTGGAGCATAGAAAACAGGCTAGCACAAGTTTACTGAATATGGCAAAATAGTTTGTATAAAATGTATAAAAGTATAATGTAGTATGAAGCTGGGACTGCAGTACAGCAGAACTGGTCGTTGATTTCTGGAATTCTGATATGTACATTTATCAGCGGTGGGTTTTGGGAACCATAAGTTTTGCCCCACAGAAGGTCAGGCATGAGTGTAGGTGGTAGGTCTCCATTAAAAAGACCTTCAGGCTACTTCAAGGCTATGAAAAAATGCCAATTTGTTTTTTCAGTTGAAGAGGCAAATGGGATGAAACAAGGGCACACGAAGTAGACAAGGACAGGAGAGACAGGCAATGAAGAAAACTAAGATCCAGGGCTGGTTGAGACAGGCCTCAGCCAAAAAAGCATGGGATAGAATCTAACAGCCCAATTTAACAGGAAATCCGTCAAACTTGCACAACAGCAGTATCTGTCCTGAGCTTTCAAGCAATGTGGAAAGATCACCAAGTATTATCCAAGCCCATCACTAGTGTATCAGTTATTTAGTAGTGGTGCATCACTAGTATCAAACTTCTCTCAGGTTTAAACTCTGCATGCCACTGCCTCCAGTCTAGAGGCTGCCTACAGTGGCTGATACGCATGTTTCACCTGCACTGGTTTACAGATGAAACCTGTAGCTGTTTTTAACTCACTCAGAACTGGATCAGGATTTCCTGGCTATTTCACTGGGCCTTGGGGGTAGATATTAAACCACCAAGATTTGTCTTTAGACAAGATGGATGTTAGTATTATTTTCCTTCTTGGGGTAAAAAAACCCCAACCTCTTAATAACCAGAGCGCTCATTATCACTACAATTAACTAGCCAAAGACATGTAAAGAAGTAGGATACACACACTCTTTTTTCTGCCCTGTTAATAAAAGACACCTCTGAGGGTTTATTACGAAGTTCTTAACTTGGTAGTTGTTTTTCACTTCCAGACAGAGTCTCCTCTCCTGATACGGCCTTATTTACCATATATCACCAAATCAGAACTCCATGCAGTCATGACAGCTGGATTCTCAACTATTGCTGGAAGTGTCCTAGGAGCATATATTTCTTTTGGGGTAAGAGGTGGAAAAAAACCTGAAAATTACAATGTTTATCTGAAATCATATCAGTATGGAAGCCTAGCTAAAATGCTTTGGAAGTAAACCTGAGTCATTCCTGTCCTTTATTTTTTCCCTGAAACAATTAACCACAAAAATTCCCTTTTCTTCAGACAGCAAAAAATATACCAAGATCTGATCTTGAAAATATTGTTAAGTACGACAAACGTCAGCCTACATAATAACAGAGAAATTTCCTGCCACAGCTGCAAGGAGATGATTTATTTGTGTACTTTCCTACAGTCAAGATGAACTGACGTGGAATATACTAAATGATCAACCCTCCCACTTCTGTGGCAGTCGTGACATAGATAAAGTCCTTTGGGAACTGCTGCTAGCCCTAGGAACCTTAAGAGTTGACTTGCAACTAAGGTTCTAATGATGCTGTACAAACACAGGTAGTAAATGTTTTTTCTGCCAAGGGACTGGAAGCACAAAAATCATGTCTTATGTGATTTATCATCAGTCATTGGGGGATAGTTGGTAAATGTTATTCTATATCCGAATAAAATACAGTAGAGATGCAGAAGCAAGAAGGGAGGACTGACCAAAAAGACAGAGAGATCAAGAGAAGTTATGGAAATGCTGCACAAATTAGTAAAAAAGTTGTTTTGTGTACAAATTTGTGGAGAAGGGGGTGAAAGGGAAATAGAAGAGTTTATTTTAGGCCATGTTACTTCTTATAAACATAGCATCAAGGGGAAAAAGCAATTTTCTGTCACTGCAGGGCATAAAGGGGGTGTTACAGGAGGCTGCACCTGCTCTACTAGTGCTACACCCAGCTGTGCTCAATGGATTTGGGATTTTTGTTATTTTGTTTTGCCTTCCCACTTGCCACAGGACAGGACTCAAACAGTTTGCCTCTTGGAAAAGTTACTCCATATTTTCACTACTTAGACTATTACTGTCTCCAGTTGGATTTCTCTGTATTGCTCATCCTATTATTTTCCTTATGAGCAATACGAACTTTTGCTGACCTGCTGTAAAAAAATGATCGAAGCGTCTAGTAATTTTAATTGCTTTCCTCAATGTTTGTGCATGATGTGGCTACCCCAGCATATTTTCTGCCACCTGGAATTTTAGGTCTCCGCCTCCCACCTACTGACTGCTTCTGTTATGTCAGCACCAGCATCATTAGCCACCTCCAAACTATTCTGGCCTGAAACTGAAAAGCCTACAATAACTCTGAAAAATGGCCTTCAAATGGCAAAAAGGTAAGATGATCTAGGCTCTAATTAATAGTAATACTCATGCAGAAATGAGATTTTGAAAAAATAACTCACAGTTAAGCTTAAGAGTTAGTACATGGAAGTACATGGATGTACAAGCAATATGTTAATTATACACCGATATACCTCAAACGAGTAGTTTGTGAATACAGGTGCAACATACCCCATTACAATACATGAACTACCCATTGGGACAGGCACAGAGATGTCAAGGATCTGGACAATAAAACCTCTAAAAAAAGAGGGGAACACATATCTGAGGTGAGCCACCAAGAGGCTTTCCCATTTGCTCTGGTGCTGTGTATGCTTTGTAGCCAATCTAAATGCAAACATACAAAAGTAAAGGTGGAACAATAATTTCAGTGATGGTAGCAGCAAATCTGTTGCCCATCTTCAAGGAGACCTGAATTTGCCTGACAGTTTCAGGCAAAGCAAAAGAGCTCCTGAGGAGCTATTCCTGAACAGCCCAGGTATCTGGGCTGCCTGCAAGAAAAGCAGTGCCCACTTCTGCTTTCCAGTGGTGCCATGGGCAGTCACAGTACTGAGACCTGATGCAAAGCTTGCCCAATCCTGAATGTTCCAGAATTCATCTTCAGTGCACCAAAAGTATACTCTCCCTCTCTATGAGGACTGAGAGAAAAAAACTATTCTGCGTCATCATTTTTTCCTATGAGTGGACAGTCAGCTTCTCTAGTAGATTTGTAATCAAGTCCATGTACCTTTAAGTTCTATGATTTGCTCTTGAATAAAAAAAAATATTCACATTGTGGTTTTCTTTTCAATGATAAAGTGAATCGAAGAACCTGCTGGAAGCAGCCAGTCAAGGTGCCTCTACCTCCATCATGCTGGTGGCAAACATCACTGTGAATCTGATTGCCTTCCTTGCCCTTCTGGCTTTCCTTGACTCAGCACTCTCTTGGTTTGGCAATCTGTTTGACTACCCACAGCTGAACTTTGAGGTATGGTCCTCAGGCCCTTCATGCATCTTACGTACATGCATAATTTGTCTTTCTCAAATTAAGTACTTGTGTGGTTCTGTTGTGGTTTTCGTTGTTGTTGTTTTGGTTTTGTTTTACATTTTTAATAAGAACTAAAAATGTATATTTTTATGTGCATGTTCTTGAAATATGTCTTTACAGCCAAAGGAGAATTGTTGCCATGGAAATATTTCTGTATCTATTAGTCCATGTATAACTTCTCTCTGTGGTGCTCTTTCTAACCAACAGGGTGTGTTTACAGAGCATTGTATGCTAATACCTGCCTCCTCTGACTTGGCTGTATAGCTGATCCTGTTAGCAACACACTTATCAAGCCATTAGCATCATCTTGAGCCAAAACAAGCTGAAAATGGCTTCAGCTTTAGAGAGCCCCATGTAGTCCTTAACACTCATAACATTGGAGGAAGGCCAGATCTGACTTACAGTACTACTTGGTTTTCAATAAAAATTGTAAAACAAAACACTCGGCCGAGCAAGCAGATTTTAAGCAGGAATTATTTTTTTAACCTATGTCAATACATCGTTTTTGTCGATATACCCATGCAACAATCTTCAATCAGTTGTTTTGGGCTCTTTGTTTTGCAATCTCCTAATAAAAGTACCATGTGAAGCATGAATATGACATTGCAATAAAGGTGCTGCAGAAGTGTCTATTCAAGACAGTCACAGCAGATGTGGCTTCAGCAATATTAAGATATTACCCTGCAGAGCTTCCACAGATTATCCACTGCATAGACAACCACAGCAGAGGAAAAGCACAAATATGAATACCTCAGCCACACTCATGCAAGGGCTGTTTTTTCAACAACTGCTAGATGGAATAAGATTTGAACTGATAAGTGACCCACAGGGAACTCAGACCAACAGATACAGCATCCAGCCATCCCTTTTGAGTGACACTAACCTCTAGTCTTTTGTAGGCAGAGAAGCTAACTAACGAACTGTTTTCTGTCTTATATAAAAATAAGCTATGCTATGGTGTGGGGGGCTTTTTTGTTTGATTTGCATAAAACTTTATATGCTATGAAAAAAAATTACAGCTTCGGTTATTTCAGATGTACAGCTTTTATGCAGACTTGTCTTTTATTTATACCAGTTGAAGTCCGATAATCTGGTAATTAACCATGTTCATCAGATACATTTGATTTAATCAGAGGAAAAACTAGACTCAGTTATCTTATCAGCTCTTTCAACAGAGTTCTTCTTTGCTTCAAACACTATGCCCAATCTGAAGCTGCTACTAGGGAATAAAGGCACACAGACTTCTGTTTTACTCTAGGTGTAAAATTAGGAGTGTATCTAGTTAGTTACTTTTTTATATCTGAATTTTGGGTTAGTCTTTTAAAAAGACTAACCTATCAAAACCTGTCAGTATGGCAGACATTTTGGCAGGAAGAATTCAAGGCCAATTTTCAGGCTCCACCAAAATAAGACCATACTTACTAAGTTTAGAGGACTTACCACATGCCATTTTTCTTTGACCAACCAAATCTTTTGACCTGCTTTATCTTTTGTATTTTGCAGAACATTTGTGCTTATGTCTTCATGCCATTCTCTTTCATGATGGGGGTAGATTGGGAAGACAGTTTTATTGTTGGTGGACTACTAGGTTACAAAACTTTCTTCAATGAATTTGTGGCTTATGATCGCCTCTCAAAACTGATTCACAAACGAGAAAAGGGTGGGAACATGTACATAAATGGTGTGAAACAATATATGACTGTAAGTAACATTTTCTATTCCATCGATTTACTGGGTCAAATACTTTTTGGTTGAAACTTGACTTATTTTCCAGCACAAGGGGATAATGGTGGCATATTTTTTTTCTAAAGTGTGTTTTCCAGTGACAGTTAAATTATGAAAATGCAACCTTACTTTGAGAGGCTACCATGGCAATCATCATGCTAACTACCACAAAGGAAAGAAAGAGTCCCACAGGGCACCACACCTAAGACCAACGCTTTTGTCAAGATGAGTTTCTTTTTACCTCATTCTTAGCTAGCACTTCCCTATGAAAGCACTTCCAGGAAGATTCTGGGCAAGAACTGAAGGATCCTCCTGTCTGCAGAGATTTATCAAAACATTAAGCTTCAAGATAAGCGTCCAGCAAGCTTTAGATGATGCCATTTTAGGCAATACTGACATACTTCTGCTGGAGGTTGTCCCTGGTGCAGAGGGAAGTAATAGACATAGGTTTGTGGCAAACACCTTCCTTGCTGCATTGAGTCCAACCAGTTTGTTTCATTGGTCAACAAAAGTTAGTTTACATGAGGATTTCCAGCCAAAGCCTGAGCAGACTTTATTTCTACATCCACCTAGATTCACCCAACAGGGTACTTAATTTTTACTGCAGTTCCTTGAGGAAGAAACCTAGAGGATGGCAATTCAAAGGGCATGCTGTGTGTGTGCACAGGATCAGTGACCACAGCTGTGATCAAAGCTGACATTTGCAGCAATGACTTTCCCCCCATCTGGCATACACATGCACAGCCTGTGCTAAATTCATTTTTATTCTAAGCACAGCCAACAAAACCTTTGATACCAGGCTTCATATATGCACTGGCCTTTCTTCCTCAAATCAAGACAAATTGTCATTATAGAGTACCTTTAGTTGGGAAGCTTGCTTTGGCACAGCTTTAAATGTCCAGCTGATCTGGTGTAATGCTATGTACACTTTCCTTGTATACAAACCCCAAAACATGTTCCCAACCACTTGCATTCCTTATTACCAATACTTATTTCACAGGTGGAGGTAGAAAGCTATGTGGGCTGATTGAATGATTGATTGACTGAGCATCCATTAACAATGTTCCCAGAATTCCTGGAAATAAGACACTGGGTTAAACAGATCTCTGATCTGCCTGGCTGTAGTCAAGCAATATTCTACAAGGGGAATATGGCTCTTAGCTCCTGAATGAGTGATTATTTTATTTTTTAATCTGAAATTCAGCATTAAAATTCAGTTCTTTTCTTTTTCCCTTTACTTCTCTTTTTATTTTCTTTTATTTCTTTTCTTTTCGTCTTCCTTTCTTTTTCCTTCTATTTTCTTTCATTTTAAGTAGCAACTAAACCATAGAAATTCCATGTTCACTTTATTTATATAAAGTAAGCTGTATAAGTTTCCAGAGAAAAAACATCTGAGATTTAAAAATAATTTTTATTTCTAACACTAGTAAAACAATTTCTGGTAAGCATTTTAATTCTGGTACAGCAATTCTGGTGAAAGTGCACTTCATTTCCACTTTTAATTCCTCTTCAGCTTCAGAACTCTCTAATAGATCCGGTCAGTCAGCAGAGACAAACAAGGGGCTTGTTTTTCAGTGCTAGAAAAGTGCAAATGAAAACAGGGAAATTAGAGCACACACAGCCATTTCTAGGAAGAGCAGGTAGAGTACATACTTGAAAAGCATTTTCCTGCATATCTGCAGAGTGATTGAAAATAATCTACAAATTTGTTTTCATATAACAAGAATGGAAATTGGAACTACAATAAACAGGAAACAAACTAGGACACTGACTCAGGCCTCTCCTGCTTGGGCCTAAAACACAGTAAATTGGACTTCAAAGCTGCCATGGGGACAAAAAATCCATTTGCTGAGATATGTTACTTCCTTTTCCAAAATGTATGAACTACATTTGTCTCAGGGTTTCAAAGATTTGTAGCTTGATTTCACCCAAAGTAATTTTGTGTCCTGTGAAGGGTTCCTGCATGGGGGTGAAGACCAACCCAGCTTTGTCTCTGCTTTGAGGTCTTGACTGACCTGGTGTTGCCCAAGTGGAGGAAAGTGAAGGCTGAAGTCAGGAAGGAAATAAGTCAATAATAGGGGTTCCAAAATCATAATGTCCCTCTGCCTGCTACCACATCAAAACATGTGCTCTATGGGAATCCACTTCCCCTTTATTCCTCTGTGCACAGAGTGGAGCAGCTTTGCACGTGGAGCCCTCTGCTTGTTCAGGAACAGAGAAGTAAGGGATACATACCAAAACTTGAGGTTTCATCACTGTTCTAGAGGGACTTCAGCTGTGAACAACAAGAGGAGTTAAAACTTTCTGACTCATACCTTCAAAAAACAGCAACTAGATTAAAATAAAAATTATTTTTTGTCTTTGATTACCCATACGCAATACCAAGGCACATTAATGTACTTGAAAAATGAAACACCACATGGTTTGAGTCTCCACACAAACAGTGGATATGAAATCCTTCACCTTTCAGCAAAAGAGTAATCCTACCGTGCTGAAAACCAGGGCAGCAGCTGAACAAAACAGAATGATTTCAGAACTCAGGGTCCTTTGCCACAGGGCCATGTTTTCACACCACTAAACAATCAGGTGCTGTCTCAGAGCACTCAATATGGTGTGTGTTTCTTTTCCAGGTTCGCTCTGAAGTCATTGCCACCTATGCTCTTTGTGGATTTGCCAACTTTGGCTCCCTTGGACTGGTAATAGGAGGCCTGTGTAAGAACACTTCTTATGGACAATTTATTTGGCAAGCAGATCCCAAAAAAAAGCACCCAAAGAAAAGGCTAGGGGTGAAGCTTAGCAGCTGTAGGGGCTGAGCAGCTGCTCTGATGGGACCCAGCACCCACCTATATATGGAGGGGCTCCCAGAGGGGCACAGGCTTTGGCTTAGAGGCAGTGGGAGCTGGCAAGGGGAGGAGACCAAACCCTGCCAGGCAGCCTAGCTGTCCAGCCCCCACATCGAGAGGCAGAGCTACTATAACCCTTGGGCTTCAGGAGGAGTAAACTATCTCTGTAGCCTGATGGTTTGAAAGAAAAAGTTGACTGTTTCCTGTAAAAATCTCACATGTATTCAGTTAACTTAAAGGAAAGAAAAAGAAATAAAAGACTTTTCAGATCTTGAGGGAGAAGAAAAAATTGAAAAACGTCTGAGTTCCTCACCAAATAGTCAGAACTGATGGTTCTGCCTTTACTCTGGAGCCCTGGTTGGCTTTTCAGTGCAGGACCCAGGCACCCGATCTGACCCTGGTGCTGTGCCCAGGGCTTGCTTCTGAAAGTCTTTGGCTTCCAGCCCTGGCACTCAAACTGCCAAGATAAACAGAAGTCACCATTTTATACTCAAGCCACCTTCTTGTCAGAAAGAGCCAGCATTGGCACTGGGCCTTCAGTTGGCCTGCCAAGGACATCTTTGTTTCCCTCAGTTTTCTCCTGGCTGAAACTGCAGGGTGGCCTTTTTCTCTTGTGGTGGGACAGCCTACAAGTTTATCTTTAAATGTATTTATGTTTGACACACATTTTTAATTTTCTTTCTAGCAAGCATTGCTCCCTCAAAAAAAAAGGAAATAGCTGGTGGTGCCTTCAGAGCAATGATTGCGGGAACTGTTGCCTGTTTCATGACAGCTTGTGTTGCAGGTACCGTGCCAAAGTTTGGTGTCTCTTACAATAGGTGACCACAGGGTGGCAGTCCGTCGCACAATAGACACAGCTGGGCAACTATTGTCACTCGAACACTGTAATTTTCGGGTTTGGCACCATTCAGGCAATATGCAACAAAAGGTTCCTGAAAATTGGGATATTAAAATCCTTACTTTTTCTGTGTCCTATATATCTTTTTGTTGTTAGTCTGTGTGTAACACATGACTCACGAACAAAGCAAGCTACAAATGAGTTAAAATTCTCCTTCCACATTGCTGGCTGCAGTAATATAGAGGTAATCACAGAGCAGAAACAGAAGTGGTCTGAAAGGAGTGAGGGGGAAGCTGAACAACTTTTCATCTTAATGCTAAAAATTTATCTTTTGGTCTAAAAGTATTTCCACAAGTTAAGTTGGGGTAGATTCTTATTTTCAAAGTCTCACCTTCAAGCTGATTAAAGAGTCACAATGTGACAGCCTTTATTAGGGACAATTAAAACCCCACAATATTGGTGATTCAAAAGAAAAGAAAGCCCTTTCCCAGCTTTCTTTTCCAAGCATGTGATAGGCACAATTGCATGATGAAGGTTAAAGAACACGTATTCCTGGTGTTTTATGTAGCTGAAAACAGTATGTCTGTTTCTACTACAGCTTCCCTACCCCTTTCTGTTCATTGCAGCAATGGAACCACACACATTCTAAGGATAACCCACACTATTTTTTGAAGATTATAAAACTAGTACACACAAAATGTCATTAATATCACCACCCTCCATACCATTTTAGTATATGACACTACCCTGTGTAACTGAGGAATCAAGAAATATTACTAAAATGTGTCATTTCATAGCCCTGGCCTTAAAAACGAAATTGTGAGCCCTGGCCTTAGAAACGAAATTGTGGACAACCACTAGGAAATCTTTCCAAAACAACAAAATCTGCTTTAGAAATAAAATTACATTCCACCAGCTTTTACCATGGCAAATGCTCCCCCTAGGCCCAGAAGAAGGTAAAATAGCCAAGGAATTTCTACTAACCTATCATCTAAGATAAGGACATATTAAAAATGTGCCCAGGTTCCACAGCACTAAAGAGGGACCTGCAATTTCATATTTTTTTGTTTCCATTACTGCAATGAATGCTGTTATTACTATTTATAGGAGGTTTTTGAGATCATCTAACAAAACAAAGATGAATAAACCACTACTATCTCAATTTAGAACAAAACAAAATGTCTTCTATTTACTCATCCTGCTATAAGTGCATGGCTGCATTTCAGTTGATGAGAGCACATTGGCCCAACAGTGAGAAAGGCAGGTACCTTTCCAGTATCATTAAAAGGGGCAGAAACCCAAAGTGTTCTAAGTGCAACAACATACCACACCTTAATTTGTACATCCAAAAAAAAAAAAAAAAGTAATGTCTGTGGTCACGCTTTAATCCAGTTCTGTAAAATTATTCAGATTTTTTACAAATTCTACAGTGTGACACATTTGGTCTTGCACCTTTACAGAACCATCTTGGAGGGTAATTTTGTATTAGCCAGACCATTTCCTCTGACTGTGCCCCAGTGGCTGACATCCCCAAGCCTTATATTCCTCTTCATTATTCAGTAGGAAAATTTTTACTTACTTCACAGGAATGCTGACTGTCCCTGCTCTGGAAGTTCCTTGCCACATCTTAATAGGAAATGCCTTCAACTCCACAGATGGCCCTGCCAACAGCACAGAGCTAGTTGAATGCTGCCAACAACTCTTCACCAGGTATTGAGGAATTTTTCCTTAGCCCTTGTTTTCCAGAACCTTGCATCCTTTAAGGAAATGGATGTTGTAATACTGCTGAAGTATTTTCCCTTCTTTGGGCCTTTCTCTGTATTAGTCTTTTGACACAAATCCTTCCATCCTTCCTTGGCATAAAATATTGCTCTGATTATGGGTGTATGCAATATGAAAAGTGGCCTTATTTCTATCGTAACGCTTTCAGATTTCAACTATTCACAAAAATGTAATTAAAAAAATATTTATGTTGGTATGAAGTTCACTGGCTTCTGCCTGAACATCACTATTTGCATATGACTGTAAGGAATTCTGTTCCTGCAGCCTGATGTTTCCAGTGAGTTTATGGTAACATTGAACTAGTGTAAAAATTTTTTTGCACTGTAAAAATCATGTTATATTGGGTACATTCCTTCATTACTATTTCTTAAGCACTCCAACTTTTCCTCATCACACTAATTTTAACTCTACCAGGTTGCTACAAAGACAAGAATTAGCTCTGTTTTCACCAGAATCAGTGTTGAACAAACACTTTGAAGATGCAGAAACCTTTAATACTACTACTATTACACTACCAGCATCAATCTGTTAAGAAGGGTTGTGGCATAACATAAACATCTGATCATGGCACATGGCTGGTGTTTGGAAAGTCTTCTCTCTGCTTCACTGCTTATGGCAATTTCAACATATTTAAAATATCTCTGGAGAATGTGTATGTGGCTGTGTATGTGCATGTGTACATATACTACACATAGATATGCATAGATATATAGATAGGTAGGTATTTCCGCAAGGGAGAAGGAGTATGTCTGATTTCTGCTTTTATTTCCTTCCACAGTGTAAATCACTCTCAGGAGATCTTCCCTGGAGGAAACTACAGCCTGAGTTCCTGGACAGGATGTTGCCAAATACTGAATCAGCTTGTTTTAAATTGCACTTGGATTAAGGCTTAATTTTTGCGTGGGGAATAGATCATAAATAAGTATTGTGTTCCTTTGTAGAAAGGTAATAAAAAATTTCCTTTTCCACAGTAAGTGTAAAACAGTCTTTTTTTTCCATCTCTTACCAGCCCTATTTCCCTGATTTACTTGGGATTACTCATAAATTTTGCAGAAAAAAATGCAAGATGCCTCTTGCTGCAGATCTTCCATTACAGAGCACAAGCAGAGAATATTTTCAAGCCTTGTTCTCCTGACTTAATTTCTAACCTGAAACTGCTAAATCTGGAGAAATAAAGTGCTGTAGGTGAAAAGAAAATAAAATTCATATTATTTGACAGCCAGTTACAGAAAGTTGTGAACTAGAAATAATTAGAATCCATTCCAACAGTATTTCTGCTCTTCTTGGTATCAAAGTGTTTTACTGCACAAAGATGAACCAAACTATTCTCAGAAATGTTTGCACATTTCTTAAGGATGTCTGCATGTCACCATATATATATGGTTCATCTTACCAGCTTGGTCACTGAAGCACCCAAATCAGGGTGCCACTCTGTGCCCCGTTCTTCCTCTTGCTACAGAGGTATTCACACTACATCTTGATCCAGAATGCTGGTCTCTGTTTGTAGGTGACTGATATGAATAGACAGGTATAAACTTCAAGGAAAGTTTCCTGTACTAATTCTACTCAATTGTGAAAATTGATCCTGGAGTCACTAACCAGGCGCTCAGAGCAATATTCCTACCAGAAACAAGAAAGCTGTGCTGCAAATAAAATGTGAGTAAAATCAGGTCATAATCTGACTACTTCCTGTGTTAGAGGAACATTAATGGATCTTGAAGACCTCTAGAAGATCCTCTTGAAGAGGACAATCTGTTACGTGTTTAGGCTTCAGACCTTCATGGACTCCAAAAGAGAAAAGCTCCTTGCAGGTTGTTTTGCAAAAGATTGCTGCATATGTCTTCCTGTTCTGTGCTGTTGCTAATGCCAGAAACTTGGGAAAAAAAAGTAAGAACTGAAGTACAGGAATATCAGAAAGTCCTGGCATATTCTCCAAGTAAAACTTGTGCAAATGGAAATTGCCAGATCTATTCTGATAAGACAATAATTAACTTTTCAATATTCCATTCATTATCACAGAATCTGTTATGGGGAATCCAGATTCAGAAACGTAGATAGCTGACAGTAGAGCTACTTTCAGGGAGCACTTATTTAGACTTAATTATAGTTTTCTGCAAAACTCAGTTTATTAACATAATCCTCAAAATATAAATGCTGGTATTACTACTGGTGATTTTTCTAATGAATTTCATATTTTTAAGCAGTTTTCTTTGGTCTCATCCACCTGAATTTAGGAACCTGTATGTCAACCTCAGCTTTCACAGCTAATTATGGCAGATATATGTTCAAGTATTTTGTGCAAACCTGCCTTAAAGAAAATGCATAGGTTTGGACCACATAGGTTTGGACCACATTAGCCTTTGGACCATATTAGCCTTTTGAAATGGCTGCTTTTCACATTCCCAGAATTGTAGGTTGCTTACTTCTAAAATGTATCATGTATCTTCAGGTAGCATCTTTCCTCACATATCAGAGATGTGGTGTGTTTCTTTTCTTTTTTTAGGACTCCTCTACAGCAGGGCTACATGTGACATTGCTCTAACCTAAACTTATCCAAAGAGATGGCTCATCTGGTTTTCTGATAGCATAGTCAAAAGATGATATACATGGGTCTTGCAACCTAAATGTAGCAAAAAAAAAAAAGAAGCAAATTAGGAAGGGGTTGCTAACAGGTACCATCATGCTTTCAGGTGACTATTTTCCCTCTGCCCTCATGGTGCTGATAGGAGTTCAGTGTGGAGTTTTGACACAAGACTTGTGTATCTCTTGACACAAGAAGGGAACCATGCATTTCACCTACTCTGGGTAACCTGCCACTTTGGACTCTGAACTATCAGTGCCCAGGAATGTTTCGAAAAACATGATTACCAGCGACAGTAAGCCTGCAACACAGACCTGAGAAGAAACATTCATTAAGAAGAAAGAAGAAGAAACATTAATTAAATGATTGCTATCCCTCTGTACTTCCATGGTTCCAAAGATGTACATGAACATTTTGGAAGCAATGGATTAAATAATGGATGGGGTCTAGGTGGATGTATCTGTTCAAAGGTCATGTAAAAAAAAAAAAAGGGCTTTGCAGTTACTGGCATGGCAGTGCACAGTAGGTTGTAGTAATGTAGATAACAAGCTACTGAAGCATAGGTGACCTTACTCAATCTTGCCAGTCCCAGAAACTACCCACTGGATGTCAGGATGTATCTAATGGCCTTTTGGAGCTTTGCACTGTAGCATTTGCAGGGTGTTTACTAGTCACGAAAAGTCACTAGTATTGATTCCAGGAAATGTTTTACACAGCTCAGGGTACAACGGTTCCAAGAAACATATTGTGTAGCCTTTATCATAATGAGAGCATATGCAATCAAAGAAAACTATGCTTAATGTAAGACAACTTCTCTCTGGCTCCAATTTAGAAAAGCACTGAAATACATAAATGACGGGAAATGGTAGGGAAGAGGAATATTTGTATTTTAATTGGATGAAAGGCGTTAGAAATACTATACCCTTTTAGAAACAAATCCTTTTTCCAATTCTACATACTGCGTTAGCACTTGCAACCTCTGTACCTTTGTGAACTTGTGAGTAATTGACTGAGTCAAAGGTGCAAGTCATATACAAGTTACAGAGGCAAGTAAATGTTCTCCAAACATCAGGCATCACCTCTCTCAGAAAAAGACATTGTCACAGTTTAAATCTGGGCTGGCAACCAAATGACAGATGCTCTCTATTACTCTCCCTTCCCTCCCTGATAAAGAAAGGAGACAGACTTACAGGTTGGAAATTTAACTACACAGTTTTAATTAAACAGTAGTGATAAAAAAGGGAAAATTATTAAATGTAGACAAATACACAGAAAATTATACCACATTCCTCCCCCCTTTTCCCCAGTAACTCTCACCCAGGCTGCAGGACAGCCCTGGGAAAGTCCAGGCTGGACTCCTGGAGTCAGCAGCAGTTGGGAGCTGGAGGCAGGAACACACAGATTCAGGCTGGCATGGATCAAGACCACAGGAAGATAAACGGATGGAATCCTCCCAGGATGCTGAAGCAAACAGTACAAGATGTTCCTCAGAACCCAGCAGTGGCCCTGGTTCTGTATAACATTCTCTAGCCATAACTATAAACATTGAGCATTATCAGTCTTAGAACCAGACACTGAGAAACTTGCTGTTAATTTCAGCAAGTGCAGCTACTTACGAGAGACTTAGCTGAAAGCAAAATTAAAAGATAAAAAATCTGCTCTATCCTGGCCCAAACCAGACAGACATGAACAGAGATAGGCAAGATGCAGACGTTACACAAAACTAATACCAATTATTTTCTACTGCAGACTGAAATAGTTTTTGCTATGTAGTGGTCACTAATGCTAGTGGATCACTATTAGAACTCCAACTAGACAGAGGTAGCTTTGAAGTCACTTAGGCATGTTGCTCAGCAGTGGTATACAGAGGGGAACATGTCTCTGAACCTCCACTCCACCAGCAATGGTAAAAGACAAATCTGTGACTGGAGCATTGGTGCAGGGCAAGGGGAGCTCTCTGCCCACACAAGGTACCTGGTGTGGGGAGTGCTGAGCCCTGCTTGGAAGGCCAGGGAGCTGTGCCCTGGAAGCAGCTAGGAGGAGGTCCTAAGTTTGTAGTTGGTGGGCACAGTTGACCCATGTGGCTCCATCCCGACTCTGCAAGCAGGCCCACAGAATAACTCAGCTGCTGCTACCATAATCTGTTATCTGATATCAAACATTAAAGAAAAAAAAGATTATAAAACTTTCATATTTGAGAGGCTGAACCAAATCCTCCTCTCATTTCTGGAGGATACTCAACAAGGCTGAAATTACCATACCCTTATGGAACTGCAATTCAGATGAGAATTTGTTCCCATGGTCTTGATTCTATCTAGTTTTAAAGTATATCAGTCCATAGGAGCCAATGGAAGTACTTAAACTAATACAATACATAACGTTCAGTGTATGTGCTTTTGTTTCGCTTCATGGAGAGCTGAATCTGAAACCTGAGAATATTCAGAAAAACAGTCTGGTGAAAACCAGTTTACTTTGTAGCTCATAACTATTTCATGATGGTTTTACAGAGGAAAAAACCCCACACCAACAAAGCATTTTGTTGTTGCTATGGCATTCTGCAGCACAAAGATTTGCTATAGGAATTAATGCATAGCCTCAAAAGGCATTGATCAGAATGTGTGGATTGCTATGGTAACCATAGTAAACCCAGATTACTTTCTTTTTGCTATATTGATTGTTGCCTTTGATGGCAAGTGGCCAGAAATGTGAAGGAAGTGGAAGCACTGTACATGAGATTGCTGGATGTTCCCTGGTGGCAAGTATGGATGGCAGTTCAGGACCACCTGCCTAGATGAAATGAGAAAATCCTTAAATTGTTTTGAATACAAAATCTCACAGATTACCAGGATTAAATATATGTAAGAAATATTATACATGTGTCTTGTTACTTATTTGTATCTCTGTGGCCCCAAATATTACAAGTATCCTGAACTGCTGATTGAGTTTGTCTTACAAAACTCTCATTTTACTCCACTTGGCTGTTGAGCAATATTGCACCAATTATTACAAAGGGAAAGACAGGATCTTCCCCAAGAAGCCACTGCAAAAGTGCAGATCTATTTAAATTTCACAAATACCACGTAAAAGACACACAGTCTCCACAGGCTGGTTTTTGTTTTGTTTTGTTTTGTTTTAATAATCCTGCTCAGGTATTTCATAAAAGGAATTTCTTCTTTCAGATACCATTATTCTTGCAAACATCTCAGCTGAAGTCAACTGGGGTACTCTTTGTGCTATACCTTTACATTGTACAAGCAATTTTAGTGTCTTTGCTTGGACTGAAACCACCTAGGAAAACTTACAGAACTCCCTCAGAGCTATCAGTTCTCTTGTGCTGTTTTGACTGCCACAATAAAACCATAGCAGAGCCCAGACTGAGATTTCAGGTCAATCTTCAAGTACTGTTGCATTCCCGAGCCTCTTGTTTCTCTCCTTTCATCCTTGCATCTTCTGACCACTCAGTGGCTCTAGCGTAGCTCTGTTCATATTTTGCTCTCTCTATCTGCTGCTTTTCCTCCTCATGACCTGTATTTCACAGATCACCATAGGGTTGCTGGAGTTTTTGCTTTCTCGGATCACTAGGTGGCAGAACACAATCAGTAAAAGCTCTTCCAAAGAAACTACATTGCGATTAAAATAGCTAAGTATCTTGCCTTTTTACTTGTCTGTGTGTATATATATAAAGCCTACTTGGGGGTTTTGTTGGTCAAAATTTTTAAATAGTCTTATTAAAAACATCCCGTTTTCAGGTAATATTTTAAAATATATATTTTTTTAAATATTATATGTTTTGGCCAAGGCTGGTTGCTTTTAAGGGAGCGCTGTGGGCACTTGGAGTAGGTCCAATTTACAGAGTGCCACACAACCATCCCTGACAATAATGTTTTCATGAAATGCTCTGCTGAGCCCTCAGATTTATTATCTATGTAGATTTTGTGAAAGGTGCTAACGCCTTTCACTTTACTGGAAGCAGTAGAATTAATTATTGCATAAATAAGGCCTCAGATACTGCAAAAATTGCAAGAGATGTGGTGTGGGGATAGTTGCTACAGTACCCCCATTCTACGCAGATGCAGGTAATATAGGGCTAAAGGTAATAAAGGTTTCTAAAATTAATGTATTTTCCAGAATTGCAACGCTCATAACAGTACCAAAGTCCATTTTACTGTAATCTTCACTATCAGCCCAACTCCCCACGTGTTCTTTGCTTTGTGACTTACTGAACACAATAAGGCTTTTCACACACTGGTATAGTTTTCCTTAGCTGTTTTGTTCCCTTGACGTGAAACAGGAGGAATCAGCTCACTGTGGTGAAGAAGTTTCAGAACAAACACACTTAGGATGAAATACACCACCATTAGCAGCCATGAAAAATGGCACCTTTGAAAAGGAGGGAGAAATTATGTCCTGTGGAGAAAGCAATGACAAGACATCCTTGTGAGATGTGACTCAACTAAAGGGCTTGTTTCTTGAGTATCAGTTGTCACAGTGCCCAGTAAGCTCTTACTTTACATGGCAGAAGGAAGCCCAAAGAGCCTCCCTTGCCTTCCGGAGATATTAGAACCACTACTCAAGAGCTTAAGCGCTTACTCCTAAATATAGCAAAGTAATCCACCCCACAGAATAGTAGGTAACCTTCTCACACTAGTTACAAGAGCTTGTAGAGAATTTAAAGGCTCTTTTAAAAGACACTGGTCAGTAATAGTCTTCTCAAAACCTAAATAAGAAGAGTGTCAACATTGCTTTTACTCCATTTGAAGAAAGTTTCATCAAATAACTCAAGACAGCAGAGCCCTTGCTACCTATTTTGGGCTGTTGTCTCAGATCTCTGATTGTATTAATGTAAACATTTGTGAAAGATATGACCAAAGGCAAGGGACTGTACGTCCCCATCCTTCAGGAACTTGAGCTGGACTCATACACAGACGCGTCTCAAAAATCCCAAATAACTCAGAGCTGGAGGCAGAGTACTGAGTCAGGGTCAGATAAACTGGGCTTTCTTACATCAACTTTTCTTCATATTTCCTGTCAGTCTATAAAGGCTGTTGTGTGTGCTTATTGCTGAAGTAAACTAAAGAAGGCCCTTGTGGACTGTAATTATTAGTACATGGGTGAGTGGTGATGTTGCTCTTACCAGCAATTACAAACTTTGAAAAGGCTCTCTCTTCTAGAACATTGCTCGTAGCATTTTTGCTCGGACATGAAAAGGAGCTTATTCTCCAAAGATATTTTCAGCTAGTTCCAAAAGATGCCTTTCTTTCCTGCAGACTTTAAATTGACTGTTTCCAGTGAAGAACTGGTGAAAAGGAGAAGATTAAAATGTTAGTGAAATTCACTGTAATGTTTTCTCCATATTCTTTTTCTTTCCAGGAAAATGTAAGATTTTCTATAGTGGTAACTTTTCATTTCATTAAGCTTATTGCCTGAAGTTTCTTCAAAATACTGGAAGGACATTCTTCCCTATGTCTGGTATTGTAATAACTAAAAAACATAATTCTTTATTTAATCATTGCTCTTCTGATCTATAGAGATGCTGTCCTTTGCAGTTCTTCGGTGTTTCAGTGGCATGCTAAAGTTGTATAGACCTTGTTTGAGCACTAGAAGTCACCCTCACACCTTTTTTACTCTTTAAGCAGCTTCTAAAATAGCAATGGGAAGGTGCTTTCAGCTGTATCTAAATTTATTTCTTCTCTGAGACAGGGTCTCTGAACTGTGAAAGCATGTCCCAAATTCCAACAAAAAAGATGTCAGGCAAAAATTGCTTCTGCATTATATATTTGTTCACTTATATGTGCTTATTTATGTAGCTGAAAATATTTTTCAGTGTATTTGAATCCCGGTAAAACTATATGAGATGGTGGTAGGTAGTGAACAGTATTTCTTTTGTATTATTTTTTCTCAGACACAGCTGTTACAGTTACTTCTGCATAAATCCAGTCAGGTAATTACTCATCAGCCATCAAAGAGGGGAAGTAACCTGATTGCTGGTAGCTATCTGACTGTGGAGCACAAGTAATGAAGAAAAAAATCTTATCTGACTAGCTTAATCTACCAAAGAAAGTTCCAGTTGAACTAGACCTGATAGTGCTGGCCAAAGCAGAGGAGAATGGTAATGCCTCCCTTAGTTTGTTTAGAAAAGAGACATGAAGAAAATTAGTTTTCTAAGGAAAAAAAAAGTTTCATGCACAGTTTAACTTTCCCAATATAGACATTTCAGAGAGACACAGCTGAAACCTGTGGTCTCTGGGCAAATGACTTTGGAACTTAGGCGTTGTGAAGTATTGCTATTCTTTCTCTAAAAATCATCCCATTTAAAATTCTTGGAAGAGCCTCTTATAAGCCCTAGAACAAACTGCTGCTAGCTGTCTTTCTCGATTGTGATAAAATTATACTGTTTTGATGATGACTGTCTCATTCAACAGCACTGTTTCTAGCAAAACATATTCTAAAACACAGTAGGTATAATTCTGAGTACATTCACAGGGACTCTGAACAAGCACTGATCTCCATTTTCCCCTGCATTGTACCAATAAGCCAAACATCATCACAGAGCTTTTGAAGCAATTTTTTATGGAATAAACAGAAAAGGCATGTGTAGAGGAACAACAGACACAGGAGCACAGAATAGTAATCCTAGTAGCACTATCATAAACAAATTAAAGGCAGTACAAATTGAGCAGCCATTAATGACACAATACAGAGCACAATATTTATGTAACATGGCCTTGTCCTAATCAAGAGTGCGTTACATTTTTATTCTATTTGGATAGTGTAGTCCTCAACTGCTGTGCTGGTCAGCTCCATCCCTGGCCACAGATCAAAGCCAAAGTTCTCGTTTATTATCACAGAAGGGACTGTGGAGCTTTGTTTCCAACACAAGAAACATCTGCTTCTAAGTGGATTGAGTTGAGTTTTATATACACGTATCTTCTGAAGACACCCATGTGTTGCTCTAGCGTCAATGAGTTTATTTGGAGGGGGAGTTTTTGTTTTAAACAGTGTTAGCACCAGCCTCTTCATCAACAGGTCTAGACAGATTGAAATGTGTTGTCTGGCACTGCTGCTGGTGCAAGCTGAAAACAAGCAGCAAGGACAGAATTTTCATGAAAGTGTTTGTAAAGGGAGGGGGTGGGAAACAATAGCTTTGTTGTGGGCTATTTTTGTTTGCTTGCTTAGCTCATAAACAGTCAGCTTTATAATGTTCAAAAATTAGAGAATATACAAGTTTTGCAGTATTTTATTCAGCTCTCTGCTCTACATGGGATCTAAGGACTGAGCCATGAGGTCTAGGCTGTTGTGCTGGGTGGGTGATGGCTTTGTGCTAATGTCCACCATATACTAATGTAGGTGATGTCATAAAAGTTCTTCTGATAGCTGTGCCAGAAGTTATGGATCTTCCATAGTTGGAGCACTGCTGCACACAAACACACAAAACTGAGTCTGTCATGATGAAATAGTGTATTTGGCTTACATGGCAATGTTTTGTTTGTGGGGTGCTGCAGGGTTGGCTTATGTGCAAACATACAAGGGCTGCTCCCACGTCAGACAGAGCTGGTTCCAGCCAGCTTTGAAACAGACCCACCATAGGTCACAGCTAAGCCTGTCAGCAACTCTGGTAATGCTTCTGTGGTAACATGTTTACTGAATGATAAAAACCACTGTGCATCTGTAGTGAAATAAAGGAGTGAGAAAAACATGAGACAAACTGCCCTGCAGACACCCAGACTGGTGGAAAAGCATGGGAAGAGGTTATCCAGGTGCTAGAGCAGAGATTCCCATGCAGCTAGAGAAGGCAACGATGGAGTTGGTTGCCCCCTGTAGCTCATGTAGGACCACTCCAGAGCAGCTATACAACCTGCAGCCATGCTACAACAGGTGGACATGCCCTGAAGGATGCTGTAGCCTGTGGGGAGCTCATGCAAGAGCAGGTTTCTGGCAGGATCAGCAGCTCATGAGGGACCCACACTGGAGCAGTCTATCCCTCAAGGGCCATACCCCATGAAAAGGACACTTGCTGGAGCATTTCTTGAGGGCTTAGAAAGAAACCTCAGAGCTGCACATGTAATCTCTTCTAGAGGCAAAGTCAGCACAAAATTAAATCACAGAGTGCTGTATGCTAACCCTCTGTCTAATCAGAAATACTGAACAACCCTCTCTAACTATTATTTCATAAAAAGTGAGCTACATGAGCTACTCCAAGCCTCCTAGTTGTATAATCATAATGTATGTTGTTTTTTCTCATTTTTCTTATACAAACTATAAGACACTTCGAGGATAATATTCACTATTTTTCACTTCAGCTACTTCAGTTACAATGAGTACTTGAGTACCTAAAATCTGCCCAAGAATAAGCACATCTGAAGAGGCAGGCTTTGTTTCCATTCCTGTGCTTGTTTCTACAGGGCTCAGCATCCAAAAGAGTACTGCCTACTATGTTTGATTTCAGGTCTAGGCAAGGAAAAAGCATTACTTCACAGGATATCTGAAGGGGATGTAGAGCTTCCTTATGTTAGAGAATATATTGTGACAGAATACTGCTACAAGTGAAAAATAAAAAAGTGTGAAATCTCAAGATCTAAAATTCCTAGTTACCAACGCCTCAGATGTATGCTTTTAAGCCATTTCTATCAACTTACTGCAAAGATCTGAAAAATCATCCCATGCTGTTTCCACTGTGGTATCATATTTATCCATATAGCACTGATAGCATGCTGACATACATTGTGGCATATGTTGTGAAAACATATGAGCTGCAGTTCTCTCCTGAGGAGGAGAGGAGATAAAGGATGGAGAGGCACGGGTGAACATGCGTCTCCAGGCACAAGGGATATCTTCCCCTAACTGAGTGTTTGCATTTCTGGCTGATGTTTCTCTGAGTCTGTGGCATCTTTTTGAGAATTTCAAACGTCTTTTCTGTCCTTCCCCTCTCCTCTGGTACATGGTGTGAGTCAGTGGATTCACTCCCCTACATCTAGGGAATGGGGAATCCCCTTTCCCTCTCTCTCTTCTCTCTCTGATACTTTTCTGTCCTTTTGCTGCTCTATCCACCGTGTTTCCAGGTGTCTCCCTGTCCCCCTTTTCAGAGGCCAGAGTGTGTTCATGCTTCCCAGGTAGCTACTCTCTGTTTGGGGGATAGGAAGGGAGAGAGGGGTGCAGCAAGGAGGGGGAGAAAGGGTGTGTAGGCAAAGGAGATGTAGGATGCATGGCATTGAGCAGGATGGAGTGAGGGCTTTGTCCACATATGGAGCACTGAAGTGCAAAGCTATCTTTGCAAAATAAACCCCTAAACACCATCCAGAATTTGAGGACTGTCATAATCCAAAGAGGATTTAGAGTGCTGTGTCCTCCAGGTATATGCAGAAGAATCTTTAATTTCTCACCAGCCCAAAGCTAAAAGATGAGAACACTTAACAAATCCCAGAAAGTGGAGATGAAATACAAAATGCAAAACAGACTGTGATTCTCATTTTTGTTTGTGTTCTGCATTTAGACTTCCTAACAGTGAGAGTATAATAATATCTGGTATATAATAGATTCATTGTTGTTAATTTACAGATTCCATTTGTTTCAAGCTATGTTTTTTTCATGAGGCAAAAAGAAGCAAATTTTAGATTTTAAAATTATCTTTTGGATAATCTTTTAACAAGTAGGCATGTGCAGAAAATGTATAATAATTCACATGAATGTTGAAAAGTTGACTGTTTCATCTCTCACATATATATACAAATATATATATACACACACACAAAGTTTTGTTGCCTGATGTTTTCCCCAGTTCTAGTGTTGTGTGGCTTCTCAAGAATAATATTGTACTTTAAAAACAGAGAGAGATATGTCTGGGAATGATTTTCAGATGTAGAATTCATTTTTCTACTCCACTTTTTTACTTCAGAGGTTTGTGGGTTTGTTCTTTGTTTGAGGTTTTTTTATCTGCCACAGGAGACAAATATAATTCTTCAAGCAGCTATAGTTTCCCTACTCTAGTGAGGAACACCCTATTAAAACTTGAGGTTGGTTTGTATCCATCAGCTAAACACTTTGTGTCAGGGATCTCACTCTATGCTTCTTGCTATTTCATTGCCGGTTTTCCCAGCTCAGTCTTTCAGAGCATCAGAGAACTGATAAACACATCATTTGAGAGACGATGACAGAATATTAAGTGCACTCACTTTTCATCAAATAGGTTTGCTGCAGTAACCATTTGTGAACCCGAAGAGGCCTATTACTGAAAACAGCCATCTCTAGAAAACCCTTAGCTTCAATATGACCAACTTTTGTTTACTTTCAGAGGCATGCTTGCTTGCTTTTTACCTCATCTCTGGCCGATTAAAAACTCACCTCTGTGCTCTTCACTCTCTGAGAATGATGGGAAAATCATCTATGTTAGAGATTCCTGCCACCTTCTTGAATTTTCTCTTTTTTTACCTACTGCTTCCTCATCCTTCTTCCCCATTTTGAAGCTGCTATTGTTCCACTCATGTCCTATTGAATCAGCTGTGTGCTGTTTCTATGGTTTTCTGCTTTTAAAATAGCTTTTCTGAGCCAACTAGCTACACTGCCTTCTATCTCCTAGTCCCTTCTCAAAAAATTAGCAGCTCAGTCTTTCTGACAACTAAGCACAACATAGGTAGAGCCATCCAGTCTCATTCATCCCTTGGTTTTGGGCTTTCCTCAGCTCATTGCTGAATTTCCTCCGGAGCACCTTTGAAGAGGGAATACCTGTAAATATATGAATAAATATAATAATTTAGTCCCCAATAAAAGGAAAAGCAGATGGTACCAAGCATTGGGAAATTTCCAGTCCACTGCCCCCCCACAGTAGAAAGTCATGGCAGTACAGGACCTGTTTCAAAGGCAAACAGAGGCATGGGAAATCTCAGACCTGTTTCAGAGCTTTTGGGTTAGACTTCATCATTGTAAGATGATGCAGTACTAGATCTCTATACATAAAACATGGATCAAGTTACCTGTAATTTTATAAATCTGCAAGCACATGAATGCAAAAATGCATAAAATGTGCATTCTTGAGATGTCACTCTCCAGGAAAACTGGAAGGAATGGGTTTACATGTTGTAGGCTTAGAGGTTTAACACAGTTCTTCCAAAATTACTCTGAAATAGGAATTAAAACAGCATGAGTAAATATGCTTTTACATAAGACTAAGCAACTAATGTATTCCATTATTTGAGCTGTATCTAAATTAATGAGTAAAAACTCTGGTTTTCCTCTTTTTCTGAGAAGGAAAGTATCTGAGAATAGTATCCAGATCTGAAGGTCAAAACTTAGAGAGCTTAATGAAGAAGCCCTCTCTCTTAGATCATTTAAATGTAATTTTTCAGGGACTGACTATATTTTTTTGAAAGAGACAACCTTTACTGGGAGCTGTAGCCATGCAAGCATATTTAGGAGTTGATGACATGGTAACCACAAGAGCAACTCTCAAGCAGCAGGGGCGGTGAAATCCTGAAAAGCTGAATGCCTGTTGCTATTGTTGGTAGTGCAGTTCATTAACTGGTGCCTTTTGTCATGCTTTAAGAAGAAATACCTGTCCTTCTTCCCTCTAATGTGATCCGTGGATACAATTCCCACTGGGCCAATTCAGTCTTGTTACTGTTGGTAGGCTGCTTTTGCTATTTCTGTTTTTAATTTTGTTTGCCAGGGAACTTGAACTACCTACTCTCATTTAGGCAGGGATCAGAAAGGTCCGTGCAATGTACATCGTGCTTTTGACTAGAAAAAGCATTTCAACTGAATGTTCATCCATAATTATAGGTAAAAAGGAAGTTAATCATATTGATACAAGTAGTTTCCTTCAGACCTTTCGAATGCAATAGTACACAGTGTCTGTTCAGCAGTATCTGCTGGTACAGGTCGACCTTGTTGCATCGCCTACTTTCAGTAGCTATCTGCAAGGCTTTCTTCATAATTATAAATATTATACAAGTCTTGCGTAAGCTCAGGGCTGGGTTGCCAACTATCAGACAGCCTCAAATATTTAGAAAGGCAGGAAACAGCTATGGGTAATATTAAAAGGAAATAAAGTTTAAAAAGTGTGTGAAACATACATCTCCTAGTTACTTGGACAGCTTAATTTTGCATCTCTTGTGGTACACTGATAATTAGGCGGTGGGAGAATAAGAAAATTGCAACAAATAGGATGGCTTCCATTCAATTTTATATCTTACTGAGAGAAAAATTATGGGAGGGTGCAGGGGGAAGGGAAACCCGTGTGATCTGGAGCATAAGGAAATAAGTAAAGTTAGAACTGGAGAATGGGGGAAGAAATACAGATGAGGAACGTGAGGAGTCAAAATAGACAAAATAGTGAAAGGGAGAAGCAGAAAGGGGTAAGAGAATTGAAGGAAGATAAAATAAGCAGGGAGTGAGAATGGAGACAGAAGGGGATGAGTAGGAGAAACAAAGTGATTGGAGTGAATGAGTCGAAGCATTGATAACTTGATGATGATGAGGTGGAAATAAAAATCAGAGAAAAAAATGTATAAGGACATTCAATAATTCTAACCTGCGAGAAAGCACATGCAAACTCAAATTACATGCCTGGATTATTTTCTCCTATGCATTAATCTTCTTGCTGTGGTTATACTTTCCTGTGAGGAAAAAAAATTACAAAGGATAGCAGATGGTCCAGATTAAGAAAACCTTGGGCCAGCTTTAGCTTGCACAAACTGGGAAGAAAATCTTCAGTCTCTTGCTATGGACAATCCATAGATCCAATTCTCAGTCCTCAGAAGAAGACAAGAAGGAGCTGCCTGTCTCAGGGTATCAAAAACACCCCTCTGAATGGCTAACTGGGAAATACAATGAAAGGATTGGGTTTGAAAGGATTCTCTCCTTTCAGTCAGGAGAGAATTTTGTTCAGGTCGGTTAAAGCATTTCTTTGTCATACTTCAACAATCTATTAAAACTACCACTTTATCTTATATTCTGGGCACTAGTGAAAAAGACAGGATTTTGCATTTTGAGCAGGCTATTTGGATAATTTTGAAACTTTTCCTATATTTTTCAAGTTCAGAAAGTTGTTGGAAGTAATGTTTCCCTAGAAAAAAAATATGTTTTGAAGTTTTAGCACATTATGGGAGAAAAAGTGTGTTTTGACTAAGTCCTGGGTCACTTAAAGAACAATATTTTCTTTAAAAAAATTCTAATGTGCCTCTTATCACTGTCTAAGGCACTGCAACAAAGTCCTTTTTGTACTTCATGAGTAATGATTCTTGTTACTTTGATACACATAAGAAAGCCATAAAAAAGTTTGCTAGTTAAAAAAGGTAGTCTCCATTAACAAAGTTGATCCAATTGTGATTTTCAGTAACCAGAAACATAAATTTAAGCCCTTTGGAAATGCCTGTGCAGACACATGAAATGATGCTGGATACGTGCTGTCTCAATTAGAATCATGCCAAATGTCTTGGCTCATCACTGCACTCAAAGGCCACGCTTAATGTTCACAGAAAATGGGCCTGAATTTCTCTAAAGACTTTATAGAATTTATTTGGGAAACCACCCAAGCCAGCTGTTATTCCATTATTTAGTGTATTCATGGTCTCCTCAACTACTGCTTTTTTTAGGACATCCCTTTGTGATTGTAGGCACGTGGGGCATCAGGAAACTGTTAAGGAGTCCATTATTATTTTTTTTATGTGTATTAGAGTAGTGATTTTCAGAGTATATACAATCTCAGGCATGTCTACGGGCTGTATTCTTGTTTGCTTAAAGTTATTTCCCTTTATCTAGAATTTAAATGGAACTCACATTATTATTGTTGCTTCATTTTTCTACATGTATATTCCAGATATTTTTCCATTTTCCACTGAAGCTCCCTTAAATTCTAATCTACAACATACTTTGCACTGGGGTGGAGATTATTTCTATGTAAAAGCTGCAAAACTCAAAATTCATCCTTCTACCACAATAATGTGTTCTGAGGTTTGATTTTTCACAAATCAAAATCTGAGATGGGTGAATACTAGTCTGTCATCTTTACAGCAACTAGCATTTCAGGAAATAAAAGTACTTTTGAAAAACATTACCAGAACCTAAGAAAAGCCCAGTAAAGTTTTAGTAATTTCTATCTCTCCTACTTGATGGTTTATACAAACCTGACGCTTTGGAACAGAAAGTAGCACTGACAGCTCCTCATACTTCTGCTGCAGTATTAAAACTGAAGCTGAAGATGCTGACATTGCTGTCCATAGTTTATGTATAATACCTAGGAACAAGGCTGAAGACATTCACTGGTAGGACTTATGGGGACCAGAAGTTGTCAGAAACAGGTACAGGAGTAAAGTTTTATTATATTATATATATATTTTTATAAATTTTAATAATATAAAAATATAGTTAATATAAAATTTATTATATTGTATAAATTATAACAAAATATGCAAACATATAAATTATAATTATATATGATATAAGATAAAATATAATATATATTATATTATTATATTTTATATTATATTTATATAATATAATTTTATTATTATATTTATATTTTTTATTTTTATATTTATACCTATACCTATGCCTATACTTATTTTTATTATATTATTTTATTTTATTTTATTTATATATACTGTATACAACAGTAACAGAGTAAGGGAAAGCATCTGTAGAAAAAAAGCCTGCCATTTGCTAGAATGGTATTATTTACAGCAAAATCCTTTAATTAAACCTTATTTTTTAGGTCTGTAGCATATCAACACAATATCTATGCTATTTTCTCATGCTCCACCCCTTTTGCTTATATTCTTTGATGGAACTTTAAGTTACTTGATACTTCTAGTCAGCCGCTTGAGCTAAAAGGATTATTTTAATTTACCATACCATGTGTCACTGTAAAAAATTTTATTGTAAGCTTCCAACTGAGAGCCGATCCACACCTCTGATAACAAAATGGGATGGTTTGAAAACAAACAAAAAGGATGAAGAGAAAAAAAATCACATTTTTTTTCTAATCCCAAAACCCAAAAGGGCTCTTTTGAGTGTCTAAGAGGCTGGAGAGATCCATCTTAAGTAATCTATTTCTTCATAGTCAGATTTCCCAAGATAACTTGGCAGGTCTGGAATAGAAAGCAGCTAAACAACGTCAGCTCCTTGTATGGCAAACGAAAAGACACCAATGGCCTTGAGAATGGGAGTGATTACATCTTGAAATGGGTCTAGTGACAAGTCAATTAATTTGCTTTGCTTTTAAAAATTCATTCTTGCTGAGCTGAACCTGGTGATTAGGTTTAGGAAACCACATTTTTACACCCAGATGTTTTTGCTTCACCCTAGCAAAACCTACCCATTAACTTCTTGGGTTTCTCAGGCAATAATTTCTGCAGCCCATCTGCAGCCCATCTGATTTTTTTCCTGGCAAGCTTACCTGCTTTTGTATTCATGTATTCATACAGCAAGGCTGCAGAATGTCCCTTGCTTGGATCAAAAAGCAAATCTTTAATTATTCTGAGGGTCCAGTGTTTATAGAATACAGTCAGTCATTTTCTGCTCTTTCACACACTACTCTAAGTAGCTTCCAGTATCTATGCTGACATTGTTCATGTAGCATTAAGAGAACTGTTAAGACTGATAACTTGTCCTTTGTGTATGTGTTTATTTGGCAAACAGGGGAATCGTTCTGGCTGAAATATAAAAATTGTGAAACAATCATGGTGCAGGGGCAGCAGTTCAATAAACTAGCAAACTGAGGTGAGACTGAGAAATACAAGGATTGGTAAACGATACCATTTCCTCCCAAACAAAAGTGAAGTTACCTCTTTCACATACTCCACTGCCCAGGAAAATTCCAGCTTTTTATCACTCATTGTCCAGTGAAATCCATTTAATAACAAGTCAGGCAAGCCTCTCTTTTCATGTTGTGGCTGTCTAACCCCAATGGCTGACTGCCAACAGTTTTGCTGAGAGTGGAAGCCATCTGATATTGCAGCACACAGAAAGAGAATGAAAGCATCAGCAGGATACCAAATCAGAGGATCAAAGAACCAAATGGCATTCAGTGCACAGCCTGTATTTTCTGTGCAGTTTGAGAGACAGCACAAGTTGTGCAAAACCTTTGGTAACAATCTTTTCTGCAACATGCTCTTTCTAAGCTCTGAAAATGTAAAAACTGTGCTAATTATTTACAACTTGTTTAAAAGGGGGTTGAAGGGCTCTAGTATGAACCAAACTGTCCTTCAAGACAGCAGTGGAAGAGCAGGACCTTACAGATCTTTCTGGCGTGGGACTGCCACATGCAGGAATATTTTGTGCTGTGTGTTAGCCCCGTGTTTGCCCTTTCCCCAGCAGCAGGCTTTAAGACAACATAGTCACAAAACTTCACATTACTTGGTCAAGGTGTACTTCCCAACTCCACTTCTCTTTGCCTGAACAGTAGTAAAACTTTCCCCTAGGCAGTACACCTCTGCATAGCTTTTTGTGGAGTTTAACTGGGCGTTTATTACACAGTTGAGATAAATCCTTCTCCTGTTAAACAGCTGAGACATTTCTCAGCCTCACTGTGGCTCTCAAGCTGTGCTAGCTTGCTATCCTGGCTATATTCTAAACCCTGAGCCAGGTTTTAGGCTCAGTTTCATAGCCTGTCCACTTTGCAGTGAGACTGCAGCTGGTGTCAGTCAGCTCTTGGTGGGTCTTCAGTGCCTCTCACTTCAAGCCTAAAGAAGACATGTGCTTGTTCATCAATCACCATGGAGGAAACACAGGACCCCTGAGTTTATTAGGGTCTCAGGACTTGTTTGCCTCTGTGTCTGAGTGGAAAACACCAGCTTCTACCTTTCCAGTGAAGGCTTGCTGTTCACATCTGGCTAGGGCTGACCCATGCAATCAAATTGAAGTAGAAAAGTCTGTCTTGACTCTGCAGTAAGAACACTCCACTCGACATTAAAATCTGGAGTTTCCAAGTCTGCTGTCAGATTAGGACCCTCTACACGGTTTGATTTAATCATTGTGAGTCATTCTTTCCATTGCTAGAGAAAAACCCTGCAGAAGGAGTTGAGTACCTTGACTGCAGTCACTACTTGAAAAATATTGTAATTAACATCATTAAAATCTTTGAAAACAACATGCCACTCTCATACACTCATATTGCAAGAATTTATGTTTTCTGTATAGTTAACAGAAAAAAGCAGAATTCAAATAGAATCACTCAGGGTGAGTAATGTCAGATAGTATAAAGTTTGTATTTCTCATAACTCATGCTGTTAGTAGTGCACTCAAGCTCAGTAATATCAGGCATTTCAACCCTCTGCTATCACAGTTTAATGTGTTTCATTGGATTATTATCATGTGGGTTAACCCTAGTAGGCAGCTAAGTACCATACAGCCAGATGCTCACACATGTCCCCTTATGACACCCAGTGGATTAGGAGAGGAGCGAAGAAAGAGTAAAAGCAATAAAACTTTGTGTGTCCAAGTGAAGATTATTCACTAAGTGAAGGATAAGTAGAAGAAGAAAGAAAGAAATAAACGGAAACAAGTGATGCAAAACCAGTTTCTCACCACCTCTTGTGGGCAGACTGATCCTCAGCTGGTTCCTGAACAAAACATTAGCTAACCTCCCTAATGCCCCTCACCTCTCTGTTTCATTGCTGTGCATACCACCATATGATGTGGAATATCTCTTTGGCTAGTTCAATTAATTTTTCTCGTTATGTCCCCTCCCAGCTACTTGCCCAAGCCTCCTCACTGGTGTGTCAGAGGGAGAAACAAAAGATGCCTGGGTATTGTTCAAACACTGTTCAGCAAGAACTAAAACACTGGTGTGTTATCAGCATTGTTTTGGCCAAAAATATAAAACACAGCACCCTAAAAGCCACTATGAAGAAACTTAACTGCACCCCAGCCAGGATCAATATTGTTTGGTTTATCTCCAACATGCATTTCCTTAATTCAGGTTCTATGTCTGGAGCCACAGTCCCTATTTGTAAGACAAATGCCATTGTTATCCATGACTAAGGGGAATGGATATCAGTATAAACCTGCTTTGGTCCATTCAGAAGTCCTGGCACAAGTCCTACTTTGGTAGCCACAAAACTTGCAAAATGAAATCCATTCTATGCTTGCTTTGGGCTACTAGAAGGTAGTGCCAGGGAGGATGAGGAGCAGGAGTATGCTGAATGTACCCTCAGCTGTTCCTGATTATCTCAAAAAAAAAAAAAAAAAAAAAAAAGTTCTTTCTGCTGACAATTGTTCCTCCAGATTCAGAAAGCACCATGCCATTCCGTGGAGGAAATAGCCTCTAGCTTAAGGTAGGCTTTGATGAATAGTTTCTAAATAAGCTCTAGGCTGTAAATATATATACTTTGTGTTTAACCTATAGTATGTTCTGAGATGACCCCAAGCTGCCAATGTCAGCACATGTCATCCTTGCAGCTATTTTTCAAGCAAGAAAAACACTAGAGGAACACAGAGGCTGACTGGAAGCCCTGGACTGCTGTCCTGGAAGCATGTGCTGAAAAGTGGTGAGGATTTTCCATGGGGATCAGTGGATAATTACAGTAGCAGGGAAGGCCTATGGTGCCATGATGTCTTGAGGTGTTTTATGTTTGTATCAAGCTACTAACCTGTACCCTCACTGTGCTTCTCACTGGTTAGACTGGTGATCCACAAAAGATAATCATTTAGTTTATACCCTGATGTGTGTGGTAGCTTCAGTTCACTTACTGTTTTGAGAGTGGATATCACAGTGCTAGCACTGAGGTTTTGTAATTTAGTTTTCTTTTATTATATTTCTATAGAAAACTGCATTAATTTTAGTGGTGGGAAGGGATACCTTTGGGAGTTTTTTGAGTGAAATCTGAAATTACAGGGAATGATATGTCACTAATAATAAAACCTGTCTAACCATTGAAGCAATGCAGTATAGAAGAATCCAAGCTCTAGAAATGGATGCTGGTATAATAAGTAACAGTAGTAATAACAATGACTGTTTAATAACTTCTAACTATATACATCTTAAAAAATAATTTGATTTATGTGTCTGCATGAGTTAACAGGACATAAATCTGAAAAAGGGTGGCATAATTTTCAATTGAAATTATTGTATTTGTGTATATATATATTGTGTTGAAAGAGGCAGAGGAATAGTAATATGTCCTAGCTTAAATATCACTTCCAGGTTCACTCAGCTCCTGGGTTTCAATTATTTTATCTGACTGCCAGGTAGGGAATTTGTAGGCATTTTGGGGTTGGTTTCTCTGCTTGAATAATGAACAAACAGATTAAAGGCAGAAAGGAAAGGAGCATTTCAATGTTTGTGTTGATTTAAAGAGCTAATGGTGGATGACAGGAGGAAAAAATATGAGTCTTGATTTCTTGAGTACATCTAAATGAACACAAATATCAGGCCATTAAATGCCATATAAGTTTCTGTATACTTCTCAACCATGGCAATTATGGCCATCATTCATTGTAGGGAGATAGAAGGCATGTTTTCCAAAAGCAAGTGTCAGGGTAATAAGGGTGTTCAGTTTTGCAAAACAAACTGATAACATTAACCATGCCAAATGTACAAGTCTTTTCAGGTGTTAGAAATTACAATGGAATTTCAGGCTTCAAAATGTCAGAGGGATTTAGTCCCATACTTCCATGAATTTCAAAGATAGCGGGTTGGCTAGGTGCCTTGACTGACTTTGTAAAACTCTTCGTCTTTTTAAATCAAAGCCTAGGTCTAACTAGTATTTGATCTCACCTTAGTTTCTCTTGCAGATGTTTTAAATCATCAAGGATAGACATTAGTGCCTAACATTCTGTTCATTTAGTTTTCCTCTCTGCAGTTGCCTTTTCTTATTTATGCCAGTATACAAACTGCAAATGATAGCTTTTAAAGCATTATTATGTTCCTAAGAACCAAAGCAAGGTCTGTTTGAGTTTACTTATCAAACTGCTCTTTATTTGGGAACACATGTACATGCTGCTTAATTGGGAAACACAGCTACTAAAAGACAGACCTGGCAACAAAAAAAGTGAGGGTCTGAAATGGTCTATAAACTCTGCTTAGTCCATATTAGCAATGTGGGCAACAATAGTGTGTTGTGTTTTCATCTTCAATTGTATGTATTAACAGCTACACGTTGTTAAAACAAACTCTCCTTTGTGGAGAATGAATTATGTAAATTTATAGCATTAATTTGGACTTGTATATTAAATCTACTCAAATATAAAAAGGTTTCCGTGTGCTGAATATTCTTGAGGTGGTTTAATATACTTAAAACAAATACTGAGCAGCTGACAGAAAAACATGTCTTCCATATCACAAAAGCTGTTTTAAAACAATGATTTAAATGACTAATTAACATTTACTATCCAGAGATTAAACTCCTAAGTAAATTTTCCTTCTAAAGTATTAATTGTGCAATCTATACAGGTGGCAGGTATAGATGGAATAGATTGCAATGCAAGGCAAAGGCACATTACAAATGTTGCTATATTAAAAAATGCTTGCCATGAATTAAGAGTGGTTGATTCAGAAGAGGCCTTCTGCACATGAAGCACTTTTTCCACCGGATCCCACGTTTTGTAAAAGCAAATAATTTCCAAAAATCTTCCTTTTGTTTGAAATGATTTCTCTTAGTAACACACCTTGAAATGCTTGTCCACTGAAATAGAAATGCAGTGAGGCTCAGCCCCAAACACAACAGTGAGGCTGTCATGTTGTAGCTGTTGGGCTACCCTGTCTCTGCATCTTTCTTCACCCATGTAAGGGTCTGAGTTTATGTGTGGTGCCCAAGAGCTCCCTCAAATTGTAACTGACACCTTATTACACAAACTAAAAGGTTTAGGAATGGACAGCCAAGGGGACAAGGGTTCAGGAGAGGTAAGGGATGCCCAATATATGTATGCAAGGAACAAGTACCCTAGAAGGAAGGGGAAGGAAAGAATGGGATTAGGGCAAGGAGGGAATAAGCCTGATGGTGATTTTCCCCTGTGGGATCACGCAGTGGAGTGCGGGTGTGAGGGCAGGACCTGGGACTGCTTTTAGGATAATAAGGATAATGTAGGACAACAGCACTACACATGGCACCGGGCTGCAGCGTGGCACAGCTCTAGACCAGCACAGGGTCCGGGCTACAGGGTGCAGGCACAGGGATGCTGGAGACCAGGAGACTTCTAAAACTTCTTCACCTTCCAGTATAAGCTCCTGGAAGGTGGTGGCAAAATCCCTACTTTTACAAGGCAAAGTCACTGTTTGCTGGGTTGATTTAGAAACATTTGTTTCTTTTGCCCTGCTGAGACCCTGGAACTGTCACTAATATGGGTGCTCCCCCCAAACCCCGCCCTCCCACCCTTTTTTTGTCTTCTTTACACCTGAAATCTTCCATGTGCCAAAGAGCTGAAAGCCATTTTGTGCTTTTGATATCTGACTCGAGTCATTTAATTGTTTTATACTGGGTGAACATCCCTTTCTCCACAACCCACTAGCTACTTAAGCTTTTCATCTAACACATACCTCAGAACTTGCTAAACTCTATCAAAGGAAGCTAGTTTTTCTTTCCTTTTGGTTCTTAAATTAAAAAAAATTCAACTGATTAAAACAGTTCTCCCAGATGAAAATAGTAATAATTTCTTCCCTTTACTTTTTGGAACAGAGGGTCAGAAAAACAAACGTAAGTTAGAGTTTTCTGCAATTTCTCTCTCTGAACTGCTCTTTCAAGTATCTGTCTCGGGGACTGTAACATGCTTTTCTACAATCAGTCATCTTGTCTTACTTAAGCCAAATTCTCCTTAACCTCAGTAATGGATTGGTTTGCATTTAGTCTACAAAGTCTTATTTTTCTCAGAAATGTCTCTGTTTAAAAATAGTGGTTTGCAACTTCATCTTAATGCAAATATAGGGGTTGAACAATATTAAGTCTTGCTGTGTGTCCAGACAACTGGAAGCATGTCTGAGAAAACCAAACCTTCCACCAGACACATGAGATCCAGGACTGATGGCATTAAACAAAGCTGCTGATGGGATGACTTGCAATCTGATGCAAGTTTTTTAAGGTTGAAGCTGGTGGGTCTGCTCACAAAGGAAATTAATTTATATGAAATCAGGGTTATATCATGACCACTGAAAAAAAGAAAAATATAGAGAGCCAAAGTAGCCCAGCAGCTACAGTAAGGTTTGCTAGGTGTTAGGCTATCAGTTTATACCCACAGCAGGGCCAGAAGAGGTTGAAGGGATGTTTTGGAAACCCCTTCTGACCCGAAGGGGTGGTGCCCAGGGGCAGAGGTGTAGCAACACTGGTTTGTTTGTATCTACTTCGGTTGCCATTTCAGGCCGGGCTGCAAGACAGGAATGAGGTGAACACTGCCAAAAGACAAGGGAGTTCCCACTCTCTCAGGGTATTGATTTGCAGCCTGCCTGTCGGTCAATCACCGCTAAGTGGGGATATCTGATGAAACCAACCAGCGATTCTTATATAAATACCTAAGCAACTGGGAGAGAATGTTGATCTGCCTGAGGGGAAGGAAGGCTCTGTCTAGTGGGATCTACACAGACTTAATTGCCATGCCATGGCCAGTTGTAGGAGATTCACCAAGGCCAAGTGCCAGGTCCTGCACTTAGGCCACAACAACCCGATGCTGTGCTACAGGCAGAAAGCCACAGGAAGAGTGGCTGGAAAGCTGCCCAGAGGAAAAGGACCTGGGAGTGTTGGTCAGCAGCTGGCTAAATGTGAGCCACTGCAGCAGTGTGCCCAAGGTGGCCAAGACACCTAACAGCATCCTGGCTTGCAGCAGCAATAGTGTGGCCAGCAGGACTAATGATACCATTCTACCATTCTGTCAGCACTGATGGGTCTACACCTCGAGTGCTGTGTTCAGTTCTGTGCTCCTTAGTACAAGGACATTGAGGTGCTGGAGTGTGTTTAAAGAAGGGCAACAAAGCAACAAAGAAGGTCTAGAGCACAAGTCTTGTAAGGAATGCCTGAGGGAACTGGGGTTGTTTAGCGTGGAGAAAGGGAGGCTGAGGGGGAGACCTTATCTCTCTCTACAGCTACCTGAAAGGAGATTGTAGTGAGGTAGGGGTTGGTCTCTTCTCTGTGGTAAAAAGAACAAAAGGACATAGCCTCAAGTTGTGCCAGGGGAAGTTTAGATTAGATATGAGAAGAAGCTTCTTCATTGAAAGGTATGTGTAATAACACTGGAGTAGATTGCCTAGGGAGGTGGTTGAATCACTGTCCTTGGAGGTCTTTACAAGACATATAGGTGTGGTGTTTGGGAACTTGGTTTAAGCACTGAACATGATAGTTATGTTACTGGTTGGTAGACTTAGAATATGGTGGAACTCAGTGATCTTGAAGGTGTTTTTCAATGGGAACCATTCTGTGACTCTGATTCTATAGTTACCTATGTACAATATATTTGCAGAAATGTGAATGAATTTAAATTTTATATTACACATTAAAGGCAAGATGTATGTAGTAAATTAATCCGAATGTGTAATAATTTGAAACGTCTTAATTTCTCTTCCTTATACAGAAAGACAAAAATTAGCTGAAGATGGTCATAGTACATTGGAAGCTCTTTTTTATCATTTTCATGCACTGATTCCAGGAGGCAAAATTTTGTTGTTTCTCTATTAGGAAGTTTAGACATTTCCAGCTTTTTTTTTGTTTGTTTTTTGTTTTTTTTTTGTTTTGTTTTGGTTTTTTGTTTTTTTTTTTAAGATATTGAAGTTAAATAAGTAAACTGTAATGACAAACATCCTTATTGCTATTTAACTTCTAATATAAACAAATGCCATTCTGGAACTTCTGTAATCTGTGAAAGACAAGCAAAAGATTAGTTTTAAATCAAGGCTGTTTCCCATGGTTCACTGAAATTATCTAAAGCTTACTAAACTGTTCTTCTTTAAATTGAATAGAACTGTATGATTTCCCAAATCATGCTAGAGTTTGGACAAGAGGTAAAGCAGCTTTTGTAAGAGTCTTTAAATGCCCCAGTAGCTAGTTAGTTCAGAAATAATTTTGGAATAGGGGTCTGCACCATGGTCCCAAATTTTTCTTCATCAGTAGATTTCTTTCAAATACCTGGTCATCACAGCAGTATGACATTCCCAGTTGATGTCTGGGAGGTTGAACTGTCCCATAAGGACAGGGGCCACAAATCCAGAAATTCCTCCTAATTGCTTATAAAAAAACTCATTCGTGTTTACATTCAGGCTGTGTGATGGGTAGTAGACAACCACCACAACACTTCCTTTATATTATTTCTCCCTAATCCTCATCCAGAGGCTCTCCACCACTTCATCACTAACTTTGCTGTGCAATAAAAATGTCCCTTGTGTACATATTGCCTATATGCCTATCTTCCTGTTGTCTATCCAGCCTGTCTCTCCTGAACAGCCTGTAGCCTTCCATCCCAGTACAATCATGGGGATCATTCCAACAAGTCTCAGTAATATCAAAGATCTTGTAAGTTCTGGGAGATGAAAGATGCTTGTAGCTCATGCTCTTTGTTTCTCACACTGCATGTATTGGTGAATAGGCATGTCAAATACTCTCCTGAGTCCTCCATGATTTCAGGAGCACTGTAAATGTTCCCACTGAAACTACCCCCCTCAGGAGATGTCATGACAACCTGCTGCAGTCCTATTGGTAACCCTTCCCCCATCAGTTCTAGCTTAAAGCTTTCTTGATCACTCCTGCCAGTTTATACCCACAGACATGTTTTTCTCTTTGGGACAGGTAGATATACGTTGTGTCTTGAAGGTTCACTCTTCCATGTTTAAATCTGTCATGAAGCCAGGTATTGATGTCTTGGGCATGTTTGTGTCTTCCAAAGTCTCTTCCCATTACAGGGAGGACTGAGAAAAATACTGCCTGAGCTCCCAGTTTTTTTAGCATCCTTCATAGAGCTCTGAAATCTTTTTTGATTGATCTCAGATGTTTTGTTGTGGCATCATTTGTACTCACATGAAAGACCAGGAGTGGATAGTAGTCTGAAGATTGTCCTAGAGTCTTCAGCCTTGTAGAGACATCTCAAATTTGAGCCTCATGGAGGCAGCAAACTTCCCTGAAAAGCAGGTCCATTCTGCAAATGGGTGCTTCTGTTCAACACAGGAGGAAATCACCAATCATTGTAATTTGCAGTTGTTCCTCCTTGTTTCTGGCCTTAATACAAGTCTGAATATGAAATGTATATATCTCTAATGATCACAAAATCACAGCATAGTTGAATCTGGAAGGCATCTCTGCAGACTGTCCAGTCCAACCTCATGCTGAAAGGTTCACCTATAGCAGGTTTCCTGGGACTTCTTTCACCTGGGCTTTGAATGTTGCCAGGAATGCAAATGCCACAATCTTTGTCAGCAACTTGTTCCAATGCTGACCAACCTTACATAACAAAAAAGGCATATTATTTTGTTTAAATGGAACTTTCTGTATTTAATTTTGTGCCTACTATTCTGTTGCTGGGCATCACTGAGAAGACTGTGGTTTCATCTTCTTTGTTTCTCCCTTGCCCACTGAGTTAGTAATTTTGATTTAGAAGGCTATCAGGCTGGTCAGGCATAATTTCCCCATCATAAATCCCTGCTGAGTACTTCCAATCACCTTGTCCTTCACACATGCAGAAACAGTATCCAGGATTAGTTCCTCCCTCATCTTCTAGTGGGCTGAGGTCAGACTGACTGTTCTGTAGTTCCCTGGATCTCTCTTCCCCTTGCTGAAGGCCAGAGTGACATTTTCACTTGAGCTTGGAAGAGCTGATCATTGAAAATCAACCATCTGCAATTTTAGTTATACCTCACAGACCATTAGCCTTCAGGATAAACCCTAGGATATTTTTGTTAACTAAAGGAAACAAGAGCAAATGGTATTTGAACACCACCACAGTTACTATCCGTGTCTCTATTAAAACAGTAATGGCTTCAGATGGTAGTTGCAAAATATATGACAACAGGAGAAACCTTCATTTTTATAAAAGCACTGGGACAATGACTTTTTAAGTTTGTGCAATATTTTGATCTTTATAAAGGCTCAATTTACCAGTAAAATACATCCATAAATAAATCCATAAATAAATAATACGTTTTCTTCATGATGCAGTATCAAATAACAGGATAAGAAATTGAAAGGTAGGAAGGTAGGTCAAGTTGTATGTCACTCTTAGGATAATTGATTTTCAGTGCTAGCACACAGTGACATTGAAAAATGAGAAGCAAAGCAAACCATTATGCAGAAGTTTCAGTATAAACCATCATTTACTGATGTAACTGCATTTAAAAATATGGCTTTAGGTATCAATTTGCATTGTAATATGCAGGGCTTAAGTACAAGCTGTCGCACTGAATAGATCTTGTTACCTCTGGAAGTGTTACTCTCTGACTAACTGAAGAACAATTACCTCTTTTAGAGGAGTCTACATTTACCTAAAAAGGTCATTATTTAGTAGTTATATAACATCAGCTTTCTCTAACCTCTGCATTTCCATTAGCTCAGAAATACCATGGCAAAATCTGCTGTTGCATAAGGTTATAGCTCATTCTGACCACTTTGCCAAATCTCTTTATGGTCAGGTTTCATCTCTGAAATAAAAAGAGTTAGGAAATGTTTAAATTACAAAGGTAGGAAAAAAGAATGCTTTGTCATGTCTTGATTTTCTCTGTTTAACAGCATCTTGTATTCGTAGCTCCCTTTCAGATCTCTGATACCTGTGCACACTTGAAATTTCTTAAGTCCATGCCATCTTTACTCAGTTTCTTAGGGGAAGGGGAAAAAAAGGGGGATGAGCGGGTGCGATAGGTTTTAGCATTCTCCAGACAGCCAGGTTAGAAACTTGCAGCTCTTACTGTTAAAATCATTTAGGACTGTTTCATGTCATAATTGCAATGGCTAGCCCATATTATTTATTTGCAGTATTTCACCTTATTGCTGGACAAGAACATAGCTGTGTTTCCTTACACAGATAGTTATAACTGTAAAAACTTTGACAAAGGAAAAATGTGTCACTGGTTAGTGACTAACCCCTGTATATATGACAGCAAGATAAATACGTTTTCAGTGCTTGCATATCACCTTTAATAATCTGCTATCTACAGATAGCAGTGTTCTTGCTATCACAGGTACCACAGGGTTCCTGCTCCTACAAGGAGGACAGAAAAATGACAGAATTACACTCTACTCTTCTGTTTAGAAAAACAAATTCCAGTGCTATAGGTTCCTCTTTTCCTTGAAGTCAATATTATATTGTTATGAAGTGCAGTGACAACAGTATTTTGTATCTAGCAAATAAAAATGCTGTAAAGCAAGGAAGAAGTCATGAGAGAGAACCAAAGAGGTTAACAAGTAATTATCAAATCTCCAATTATTTAATCATAGATATGGTATAACCGTATAGGGCTTTCCCTACCCTTTATCGTAAGTTGCTTTAATAAAGAGCCTCTCTTAAATGAATACCTCTCAGATGTACTCCAAGACTGGTTGGATTTCGTTAATGAAAGAGAACAATATAACATACGCATGAGGAAGTGCCCTTTGTATCTTAACAATGATTTGAAACTCCCTGGTTCACCTGGACGTGTGTATTATTTGAATGTCATTGGTGAAAGAAAATTAATTAAATTAAGTGTTATAGTAAATAGGAGGCTATTTTGGATGGATCTATAGTACAACAACAGATGGCACAGGTTAAATCTATTCATTTGCAGCCACTTTGCAGGGAGACTGAAAAAGAGGAAAAAGAAACAAACAGATGCTAGATATAGTGCTTACACAGCTTACAACTAAAATTCAATTAATTTTCCTGCCTTTCATACTCAAAATTTCCCTTAGTTTTCCATTAGAAATTTTTAAAAATTACTGTTTCCTACTAGGAGTTTTTAAAAATGTGTACAGCCCTTAGTCCAAGATATTAAAGGAAATTTACCATTACTCCAGTGGAAAATGAGGTAATGCAAAGTCATCAAATAATGATGGAAAGCAGGTTTCCCATGGCAATAGGTAGCTTAACTACCTATCAAGTGCTTTCACATTAAACTTGCTCCCCTCTTAATTTATTATACCACTGCACAGTAGTTATTATAGAATCAGAGCCACAAAGATGATCAAGGGAGTGGAACATCTTCCTTATCAGGAAAGGCTGAGGGAGCTGGGTCTCTTTAGCTTGGAGGAAACTGATGGGTGACCTCATGTTTATCAATATATTAATGGCAAGCATCAGGAGGATGCAGCCAGGCTTTTTTCAGCAATGTCTAATGATAGGATAGGGAGTAAAGGGTGCAAGTTGGAACATAGGAGATTCTGCATAAACATAAGGAAAACCTCTTTCACGGTGGAGGTGATGGAGCACTTGGAACAGGCTGCCCAGTGAGGTTGTGGAGTCTCCTTCTCTGGAGACATTCAAAACCCGTCTGGATGCGTTCCTGTGTGACCTACTTTAGGTGATCCTGTCCTGGCAGGGGGGTGGACTCGATGGTCTTTCAAGGTCCCATCCAACCCCTAGCATTCTGTGATTCTGTGTAATTAGTATGCTATTTTTCACAGACAGTATTCCTGTTTTCTCTATGAAATTTCTGAAGGTATTTTCATAGAATCATAGAATGATAGAATGGTTTGCATTGGAAAGGACCTTAAAGAGCATCTAGTTCCAACCCCCCCGCATGGGCAGGGACACCTCACACTAGATCAGGGTGCTCAAGGCCCGGTCCAGCCTGGTCTTGATCAATTCCAGGGAGGGGGCAATCCCTGGGTAACCTGTTCCAGTGTCTCACCACCCTCACACGAAAGAATTATTTCCTAATGTCTAACCTAAACCTCCCCTCTTACTAAGTTTTAAATCATTGCCCCATGTCCTCTAACAAGAGCAGAGTAGAGGGTGAGAATCACCTCCCTCAACCAGATGCCTGTGCTTCTTTTGATGCAGCCCAGTACAGGGTTGGCTTTCTGGGCTGCAAGCACACATTGATAGCTCATGTTAAGCTTGTGGTCCACCATAATCCACAAGTCCTTCTCCTCAGGGCTGTCCTCAATCATTTTTCCTCCCTGCCATTTTAATGCATGGGATTGCCTTGACCCAGGTGCAGAAGCTTGCACTTGGCTTTGTCTAACTTCATGCAGTTTTGACAAGCCCATCTCTTGAGCCTATCAAGGTCCTTCAGGATGGCATCCCTTTCCACTTCACTGCACAGCTTGGTGTCACTAGCAAACTTGCTGAAGGTGCACGTAATTCCACTGCCCATGTCACTGATAAAGATGTTAAATGGCAGTGGTTTGAGTCCACCCCTTGAGGAACACTGTTCATCTCATGTCTGCATTCACAACTGTTTGGGTGTGACCATCCAGCCAGTGAGTGGTCCATCGACTCCATATCGTTCCAGTTTAGAGACAAGAATGTTTTTTAGGATAGTGTTGAATACTTTGCACGGGTCCAGGTAGATAAAGTCTCTTGCTCTGCCTTTGTTCACTGAGGCTGTGACCCCATCATAAAAGGCCAACAAATTAGCCAGGCAGGCAGTCAGCCAGGACTGAAAAAATATTTTTTTCTATTTTAAACTGTATTTTTAACCTCCAAAACCTGTGGGCAATACAGTGGACTGAGTGTAAAAAATTGTTCCCTTAGAGTTCATTAAAATGGCAATGCATTTTATGTTGCTTTTTTCTTAAGGGGAGACAAGGCTGCTAACTCTGGTGCTGAAAATATGGTAATCACCTCTAAGTTTTTCTCCCCCTCTGCTTTCAAGATCTGGAGTTCATGGAGAAAGGGGTAGCTTGGTCAGTATTATATCAATCACACCTCATATCCTTTCAGAAGTGTGAAATTAATTCTGAGTGATACTGATTATAGCAACAGTATCCTGGCCTTGGTCAGACCTAATTACTATTTAATGTGGTGTCCCACTCCACTCCACTATTTTTTCCAGGTAATGTGGCCTCCTTTTCCCTCAGCAGCCCTTACAAACTGCTTCTTGTTAATGAATAGAGCAGAAAAAACCTACAGTGTCTCAAATAACCTCTTTTGCATTGTAAAAAGATATGTGGATTGATAAATACACCAGGATGTGTTATTATCCATTATTCAGTTTTACAATTAGTGAACATCTGGTGTGGGGAAGGTGAGATGGCTGTTTGAATCCCATAATTATTAATGTTGATTTCCAACAGGCAGCAGAGAGCATGCTAATTTCACTGTTTTAGGGATAAAAATGTGTAATAAAAATAATTTTACCTAATGTTAAGAGATACAGATTTAAATATTAACTTAAATAACTTAAATAACTTAAAAGATTATGGATCACATGCTTTTCCTCAAAGTGGCATTTCTATGAGGCTCCCTTATGGAGTTTAAATAAAACGAGCAAGGATTTTGAAAGTTCAGACTACTTCAAGTGTATAGAATAACAGGGAGATAACAGGGAGATAGGTCCAGGAGGTGTAACACTGCAGTTTGGTAGACGGTTTATAGCCAGACAAAGAACATTTTGTTTTGTCTACCTGATATTACGCAGCAGAACTGAATCAAGTTGCTTTTTGAATATATTTTTAAAAACATGTTTGCAAATTGCCGAAGTGAAAGCCTGAGAGTGTTTGTTTGACATCATTCGGCTGTTGACTGGTTCTCCAGATTTAACATTTTCCATTTTAATGTGTAAACTACAAACTTCAAAGAAACATATGGATACATCAGGCTTGCTGAATAAAAAGAAATGCTTTTTATAAAAAAGAAATGCTGAACAAATTAAGGGGAATAGAATATCTGTTTAAAACATCCTTTTGAACCTTCAAAAACTCACAGGTAAGGCTGCAAGTTAAACAAATGTCAGAGGTGAAAATATTAATTTTAATTTTGACTAGTATTCATGGAATAAATGAAGATCTATTCACAGAGATGTGGAATTTTTTCCTTAATGTGTGCAGAGGTGTGTTTTTTTGAGCATTGAATTAATTTCTTGATGGAGCTTTTCAGATCCTTGTCTCTTTCCAAGGGTTTATAGTGTCTTTATGAAGCAGAGAATTATTTGGGTTGGAAGGGACCTCTCAAGGTCACCCAGTCCAATCCCCCTGCAGTCAGCAGGGACACCCCCAACCAGATCAGGATGCTCAGAGACTCCTCAAGCCTCACTTTGAATATTTCCAGGGATGAGGCCCCGACCACCTCCTTGGGCAACCTCTTCTATTGTTCCACTTCTCTCATGGTAAAGAACTTGTTCCTAACATCCACTCTAAATCTGCTCTTCTCTAATTTAAAACCATTTCTCCTCATCCTATCCCTCCAGGCCCTTGCACACAGTCCATCTCCACCCTTCCTGTAGCCCCTTCAGACACCACAAGGTCACTCTTAGGTCTCCCTGGAGCTTTCCCATCTCCAGGCTGAACAACCCCAGCTCCCTCCTGGCTTTGTAGGAGGTGTTCCAGCTCCCTGAGCATTTTCCTGATCCTTCTCTGGACCTGTTCCATCAGCTCCATGTCCTTTCCTGAATTATCAGAGTTGGAAGGGACCTCCAGAGATCATCCAGTCCAACTCTCCCACCAAAGCAGCAGCACCCAGAGCACATTACCCAGCACTGCATCCAGTCCCTCTCCAGCCTTCCTATAGCCTCTTCAGATACCAGAAGGTCACTGGAATCAGCAACAACATCAAAAAACAACAACAAAGAAAAGCAGTGAATGGATGGGAAGTACCCCTTTTTTCTAGAGGAGCTGGTCAGCTTTGTAGCTTCAGGCTGAGGAGCTGGGATTGTTCAGCCTGGAGAAGAGAAGACTCCAGGGGGACCTTAGAGCTGCCCCCAAATCCCTGAAGGGAACCTCCAGGAAGGTTGCAAAGGGACTTTTGAGAAGAGTGTCCAGTCCTAGGAGAAGGGGAAATGGTTTGAAACTGCAGGAGAAGAGGTTCAGACTGGATCTTAGGAAGAAGTTCTTCAGGAGGATGGTGCTGAGACTCTGGAACAGATTGCCCAGAGAAGTTATGGCTGCCCTCTCCCTGGAGGTGTTCAAGGACAGGTTGGATGAGGCTTGGAGCAACCTGGGCTGGATGAGAGGTGTCCCTGCCAATGGAGCTTGGTGGAGATGAACTCTGAGCTCCCTTCCTAACTCAGCCCTCTAGGAACATCCTACAATTCAAACCTTTCAACATGACAAGAATTCAAGACCTTTTTTTATCTTTCCAAACATTGCTGTGTTCCACAGAATTGTGACTAAACCTACACCACATGACTGCTGAGAGGACTCAATCAACCCTCAAGCTTTTATTTCAGAGTTTCAAATGAACTTTAAGTTACAGCTCATTGGGCAAGATGAGATTTAGGGAGACTGAGGCTGGACAGTAGAAAGCAATATAACCCACAGATACTAAGTGGTATATTTATCAAGAGTGTTGATCTTTTGATAAATACATAAATTAAAGTAGTTCAGAATCCTTTTCAGAGGGAATGGGCAGAGAAGGAAGAAAAAAAGAAAGGCTTATTAAGGGCTTACAAGGAACTAAAAAGAAAGGTGTGTTAAGGATTTCCTTGTAAATATAAAAAACCACTCCCTCATTTATAGTACCAGTCCACATAAAGCACGTACTGTCCAACACACTACTAAACAAGGAACCACAAAACACTAAGGAGATGAAGTATTTTGCATAGTAAGCATCTTTATAAATGACAGCATGAGGGGATAGGCTGAAGTCATACAATGCAGCCTGCAGACATTTTCACACCTGAGGATATTTCAGCTGACTTCAGCAGGCTGCTGAGATTTGTTGTTCTGAGTTTCTAGTTAAAAGGCACTGGTCACTAGTAGTGGGACAGGACAAGAGAGATGCTGCTGATATTCCTGCTCATAAAAAGTACTGACTAAAGCCCAACAATACAGCCCTACATTTATCCCATCATCTTATAGGAAAAAGCCTCCCACTCTACCTGTCTGTATGATCTATAGGACACAGAGATCCTGGCAGCTGGATGCAACCCTGCTGTAAGGAAGGGCAGGAATCGATGACAGTGACACTGGCTGACCAGACTGCAGAAGCCCACAACTGAGTGTAAGCAGGTTTTCCTTTTTTCACCTCATTTTCTTGTTTCTGGATCAGGTTTTGAAAAATCTGAAAGAACAAGTAGAAATAGCTGCTGTCTTCAGACATAAAATTCTATTTGACATGTACAGATGATTTTATCAACTATGTTAATGCTGGAAAAAAATAGTTAATATAGACGTTCAAAGTTTAATTGGCCATGAAAGTCATATCTCCTACTGACACCTCAAATGCATATTTATTCTCACCTTTATGGCTTTGCTATCATTGGAAGTTAATGAGAATATATAATAATAAAGTTTTAATAAACCGTTTTTTTAAAAAATCTGTTCTATAGATAAGCTAGAGGTAGTATATGTTTCATAATACTTAAGGGTACCAAAAGTCAAAAAACCTGGTATTTCCAGACTGAAATTTGTTCCTTAGCAAGTACAGACCCAACTTTTCTTTGCAGGAGCTTGTGTCAGTGGAGGAGAAAAGAAAAAAAAAGGAGAGAGGAAAGGGAGAGGGCACTGTTTTCTAGTAAAAGATGGATAGAAGGCTCTGAGCCAGACTTGTACCAGTAGGTAAACAGAAATTATAAATGTCTTGATTTCTGCAAAATAAAATTCTCAAAGTTTACTCAATATTTTGTGTGGGAGATTCATGTCAGGAAAATAGGAGTTTCATTCTTATTGGTTCTACTGTTTACAGTCTGGGCAATGGTGTGCTTAAGGGGTCCTAGGAAAAGATGGCTCTTAGCAATAATATTTACCAAGTTGCTTGGTTATTCTTCCATGAGGAGGAAGGGAAGTAACAAAGTAACAAATGATCCCAATGTTCTACACTAGCAGCCAATGATTTGTTCACCAACTAGGATGATTTCATAATGTTGTGAGAATACTGTGAAGCCAAAATAATAACCATGAAAATGGATTTTGAAGGTGCTGCTGTTGAAGCTGCAAAAGAACAAAATAAATCCAGCAGAAGAAACCCTGAGTAGGTTTCTGCCACTTACAAAAGCAGAGGACCAGCCTCTTCTGACATACTGTTAATCACTATAGATGACTCTTTCACTTTACTGCATACTTATTTTACGAGTGGTTTTTTTTCAAAGCATGTTTTCCCATTTACAGAATTACTCCCCCTGAGAGGTCTTTCCTTTTCCATGCACAATTAGCATTGCTGGCATTGTTCTGCTAGGCTCTTCAGTCTCTTTTTTTTTTTTTTTTTGGTCTTTACATTGTGAGATTTTTCTTCTCTTCCAAGTCTCATCTTTTCATCTCAGAATGAGAACTTCTTCATGATTTGTTGCCAAACCTGTCTTGCCCTTTTTCCATCTGAGGTATATTTCTGGGTATATCCTGTCCTAGGAGGAACTGCACAGTCCCAAGATTTTACACAACTGTAATTCCTATTCCATTTTCCCTCCCCTCAATTCTCCTTCTAATGAGGCTTGAAAGATTGTCACTTTGTGTACTACCAGACCTGCTGTGTAGTAAATATTGCCTATTTCCATGGAAGCAAGTTGAGGACACTCTACTCATTTAAGAAGGGACATAGAACTCTAAATTATACCTGCTTCGTAAAACTAATCTGTATTCTAGCAGACTAGATTTGAAAACTAGCATAACTACATGGTAGTGTGTTTGTTTGCCAGAATCAAGGGCATTTATAACAAAATATGAGTACAGCTGTGCCAATGTTTCAGAGCTACAAATAAGGTGTGCTTAATTTCCAGGGTTTCTTTTTAATCTGATACTTACAGGGCCTGAAGAGTTAAATTTTTAACTGTGTTAGAGAAAAGGCTCAAGGCTTAGAGGCGGAAATTAAAAAGTAGAGTATCATCAAATTACTGACAAAGCTGGGAACAAAACAGGAGTCTTTCTGTTCACATTCTCAACCCTTGTGCACTTAGTCAAGCTATAACACAGTGAAATTTAAAAAGTGTTTTATCATTCCTGGCCTGCCTACATTAGCTGGCAAAAAACCCAACAAAAATGAGGTGTATACACCCCTACTTTTAGAAACAAAAATTGTCAAATGTTACAGTTCAAAAATGAAGTTGTGTTTTGAGCACTAAGACAGTGACTTGGCATGTAACATCTAGCAGTGCAAAAATCCATATACACAGTATGGACAGACCATGAGATTTACATACCACTGTCATGAGTCTCACTGGTACCTCATTGTATTTAAGAAATATTTTATTCATTGTAAGAACTTCTAGACACTAACAGAGGAAGAGGTTATAGTACATAGACCAACTGCTGTGCAAGATAACACCAACTCTTCATACTAGTAGTATATACAAAGGTAGGTGGGAGATGTTTTGGGACGTGGTAGTTTGATGCCATTACCCTTAAAATGCATTTTGTGGAAATGTGTAGGAAGCATAATTCCATCTTCTACACACTTGCCTCAT